>NC_069711.1:3867500-3965000 GCF_027358585.1 Pangasianodon hypophthalmus
TTCAACATGACCCATTCTACTGTTAGCAGTGGGTGTAGCTGAAACATCTCAATAATTAGGAGTGGTGTCCACATACACACAAACTATGGCCTAACTAAGTGTGTGTGCGGCTCATGGGAAAAAGAAAGTACCACCTCCTTCAATTCTTTGTTTTTATAACAATTCCGAATGTTGGTTTACTTTTTGGGAAAAATGACTGCATATTGAAACCTGTTGCCTTTTTTATTGTCATCTGAGCGTATTTGTTTATAGAAGTTGGTGAGGACCACAGAATTGGTATTTATGCCCTGATAAATAAAAAATAGCATTCAAGGAGTGTGTATTTTCTTTTTCCCATGACTATATTTGTATATAAAGTCCCTTCTGAAAGTATTGGCACAACAAGGCCAATTCTTTTGTTTTTCCTATACACTGAAGACATTTGGGTGTGAGATCAATGGCTGAATATGAGACAATAGATCAGAATTTCATCTTTCATTTCCTGATATTTACATCTACATGTGCTAAATGACTTAGAACACGTCACTTTTTGTTTGAACTCACATTTTTCAGGTGATCAAAAATATGACAGGTGTTTATTGTTGCTCTGTTAGATTGATTGTTTAAACAATTAATAGCTCTGAATGTCTACTCTTGTTTTGAGCCCTGGTTCTGCTGTGAAGATTGTATTTGTTGTTAAAAAGGATAAACCAACATGAAAACCAGAGAGCTGTCTATGGGAGGAAAGCAAGCCATTTTAAAGCTGAGAAAAGAGGGAAGGTCAGACCATTGCACAAGCACTGGGCATAGCCAGTACAACAATTTGGAATGTCCTGAAAAAGAAGAAACCTGATATACTAACAATAGGACATCAAACAGGTCAGCCAAGGAAGACAACAGCTGTTGATGATAGAAACATTGTGAAAGCTGTGGAGAAAAATCTAAATACAACAGTTAGTGACAGCTCCAACAACCCTCACAGGGCAGGAGTGAAGGAATCACACTCCACCATTCAAAGAAGACTTTGAGAGCAGAAATATAGAGGCCATGCCACAAGATGCAAACCACTCATCAGCAGTAAGAATTGGAAGGCCAGATTGGAATTCACAAAGAAATACAGAGATGAGCCACAAAAGCTCTGGTACCAAGATTAACCTCTACCAAAGTGATGTAAAGGCCAAACTGTGGAGAAAGAAAGGATCTGCTCATGATCCAAAACATACAAGCTCATCGGTGAAGCATGGTGGAGGTAGTGTCATGGCTTGGGCTTGCAGGGCTATTTCTGGAATGGCCTCACTGATCTTTATTGATGATGTAACTCATGAAGGTAGCAGAAGAAATAATTCAGAAATCTACAGAAGCATTCTGTCTGCCAATTTACAGAGAAATGCATCCAATCTAATTGGGAGGAACTTCGTCTTGCAGCAAGACAATGACCCAAAACACACTGCAAACACAACAAAGGACTTCATCAGGGGGGGAAAAAAAAGCATAAGGTTTTAGACTCGCCAAGTCAATCACCAGACCTTAACCCAACTGAGCATTCATTTCACCTCCTGAAGAGGAGACTGAGGGGAGAAACTCCCCAAAACAAACAACAGTTGTAAGAGGCTGTGATACAAGCCTGGGAAAAACATCACAAAAGAAGAATGCAGCAGGTTGGTGATGTCAGTGGATCATCGGCTTGATGCAGTTATTGCAAGCAAGGGATATATAGCCAAATATTAAGTGTCATTTACTTTAATTTACTATAAGAATATCTGTTCCTATACTTTTACTCACCTAATAGTTGGGTGGTCAGCCACCAAAGGTGTAAGTTGTTTAACGCATCTAGATGTAAATATCAGAAAATGAAATTCTGATCCATAGTCTCATATTCATCTTTTGATCTCAAACCCAAATGTCTTCTATGTATAGCAAAAAACAATATTTGGCCTATCCATTCCAATATTATTTTCTGGGGTGGGAGGGGGCCTTTATATGTATGTGTGTGTGTGTGTGTGTGTATATATATGTGTGTGTGTATATATATATACACACACAACTAGTCAAAAGTTTGGGGTCACTTTTTTCCAATTAAAATAACAATGAATTGATCAAAAATACAGTCTAGACATTGTTAATGTTGTAAATGACTTATAGCTGGAAACTGAGGATTTTTGATGAAATATATACATAGGTGTTAAGAGGTTTACTTTCAGCAACCATCATTCATGTATTCCAGTAGGACATTGTGATAGCTAATCCAGGTTTATCATGTTAAAAGGCTAATTGATCATTAGAAAACCCTTTTGCAATTGTCAGCACAGCTGAAAACCGTTGTGCTGATTAAAGAAGCAATAGAAGTGGCATTCATGTGACAAAACTGAAAGATTTCATAGGAAGATTGGAAAAAAGTGTTATAGAGAGACGAATCTTGAGGTGTTTGGAACACAAAGAAGAACATTTGTGAGATGTGGAAAAAACGAAAAGATGCTGGAGGAGTGCTTGATGCCATCTATCAAGCATGATGGAGGAAAGGTGATGGTCAGGGGGGTGCTTTAGTGGTGCTAAAGTGGGAGATTTATACATGATAATAGGGATCTTGAATAAGGAATGCTATCACTCCACTTTGCAATGCCACCTCCTACAACAGGACAATGACCCAAAGCACAGCTCCAAACTATGCAAGAACTATTTAGCGAAGAAGCAGTCAGCTGGTATTCTATATGTAATGGACTGGCCTGCACAGTCACCAAATCTCAACCCTATTGACCTGTTGTGGGAGCAGCTTGAAGGTTTCCTCCCCCAGTCCAAAGACGTGCTGTAGCCTGATTGGCATTTTCAAATTGTCCGTAGTGTTTGAATGAGTGTGTGTGTGTGTGTGTGTGTACAATTGTGCCCTGCGATGGGCTGGCACCCCATCCAGGGTAGTCTCAGGTAGTCTCAGGTAAACTTTGTGCAGTTTTATAAGGAAATGAGCTGTAAATGTTACTGAGCATCTTGCAGAACCAGCCACAGTTCTTCTGGAGACTTTGACCGTCACACTTGCTTCTTTTTGAAGCAAAACCCAGCAGCCTTCATTATGTTTTTTGTCTGAAAAGTGTTCTCTTGTGTAATATGCTGCATTCTTTACTGACTTACAAACATTTTTCTGTTAATTTTGTGCTGGAAAACTAATGTTTGGAAATCGAAAATGTTTTTGTACTGACTTGATAGTGTAGAAGTCATAAATAAAAATCTAAAACAAAGTTTGTACTTAAAAAAAAAAAAAAAAAAGGGTGCCTAAGACTTTTGCACAGTAACGTGTGTGTATGTGTGTAATACACACATATATACATATATAATATATGATACTGGATTATTTGCTTTGGAGAAAGCAAGTGTTAGCTTTTTCCCTATCAGCTTCTTAGTAGCTCTTGTATAATGGAGAGAACAAGCACGATCCTAACATGGTCGTACTCTTTCTTAAAGCCGATAAGGAGGTATATGAGATTACTTCAGGTCATCATGGGTTTTGCCAAGTGTGTGATTATTCAGGCATGCGATTTTCATGAAACTGCAAGGCTGTAAGTTGTCCCTACTTGTTAGCTACATTAACTTTGCAAAACTAAATTAGCAAACATGTACTGGCAGATCAATTACATTTGGGGTCATTTATGTAAATTGGTTTATGTAATTGTTTGCAGATGTTTCATAGTGTTTTTTTTTCTTTTTCTTTTTTAAAGCTTAGAGGGCTTTTTCCAGCTTCAGATTCTACCTTATTTTCCCATAACAATCCATGTTTTTATGTTTCTTAGCATAGATATTTGGTATCTGTAAACAAAAGGGATTTTCCTAAAACCCTGGCATTGGAAATTTAAAGGTAAAATTGTACATTTCAGTTAAAAGAGGGCTGTGTATCGGCTGCTAAATATATAGGCTGCTAAATCAGATTGTATCATGTCGTATCACAGCAGATCCATTGGTATTGTCAAATATCAAATTGTTACCTTATGAATCGAAATCGTATCATGTGGTAGTATGAACTAAGCTGTATGTACTTGACTACTCACAAGTAACAGCAGTGATCCAGTATGACAAAACTACTAACAAAATGCAAATTAAAAAAATGTACACTGGGCCATATTTATCAGCCATTTAGTAATGTGTGAATGTTTTCGTAGGCCAAACCAAACTAAAAATTCTCACTAGACTTATGAAAGTTTTCATACTTATGTGGATATGTGGGTAAGTCCCTGTAAAGTACCACAGTGGCACAGTGGATTCACATTTAGTAATTTGAATATGTAGTCATTGACAGAAGCAAGTGTTTGCTGCTCATCAATATGGGAAGGGTTATAAGGCCATCTCCTCTCCAAACACATGGAGAGCCTTCAAGATAATTGCCAATCTTCCCAGGAGTGAGTGTTCCAGCAAATTCAGTCCAAGGTCAGACTGTTTAATGCTCAGAAATAGAAAGAAAAACCCAAGAGCAACATCATGTGACCTACAGGCCTCTGTAAGCACATTAAATATTTATGTTCATGACGGCACAATCAGAAAAAAGACCAAACAAGTATGGCAGGGAAGGGTGGCTAGGAAAAAGTTCATTCTCTCCAAAAAGAATATAGAGCACAACAAATCACAGAAGTTCTCGAACAATATCCTTTGGACTGATGAGACCAAAGTGGAGATGTTGCATGATGGTCATCATGCACAGCACCATGTTTGGCGAAAACCAAACACGGTGTATCATTTCAAACACCTCACACCAACTGTGAAGCATGGTGGTGGAGGAAGGGGTGATGATTTGGGCTTGTTTTGCAGACCTGGGAAACTTGCAGTCATTTAGACAATGATGAACTCCACTTTAGATCAGAATATTTTTGAGACAACTGTGAGGCCATCTGTCTAGCAACTTAAGATGGGCTGAAATTGGGTCATGCAACAGGACAATGATCCCAAGCACACCAGCAAACTGACATCTGAGTGGCCAAAGAAGACAAAAATGAAGGTGTTGGAATGGCCAAGTCAAAGTCCAGACCTCAACTCCATTGAGATGCTGTGGCGAGATTAAGAGAACTGTGCTTAAACAAATGCCCTCATTTGTTTATGAGAGACTGATAGACACCTAGAGAAAATGCTTAAAGTTATTGCTGCTAAAGGTGGTGCTACATGTTACTGAATTATAGGGTGTACTTATTTTTTTTCCGCACCTGGTTTCTGAGTGTTGGTTTAATTTTTGGGAAAAATTGACTACATATTGAAATCTGTTGTGTGTGTTTTTTTGTTGTTTTTTTTTTAGACACCTGGTAAAGCTGGTGAAGACACAACAATTGCTATTTAGGCCATGATACATAACATAGGAGGGTGTACTTGAATGAGGGTGTACTTTCTTTTTCCCATGACTGTAAATCTACTAGTAATGCAGCTCAGCCATTGCAGCTCTTCAACTACCATAAGCAAAAACTCTTCCTCTTTTTATACAGCATCTTATTTGTCTTAATTCATGGATTTGTTTTGGATTTCATTATTGCTGTGACTGAGTTTCACAAAATAAAGTACAAAGTAAGTAAGCAAACAATAATGTGGAAATGCCTGTAAGAGTTTTTGAATTTGTGTAAACGTGGTTACCACCGAATACAATCATATAATTTGTCAGGTAGGTAAAATACCTACTCATTGGCTTGTAGGCATTTTTACAAATTTGGAATTGGATCAAGGGGCACGTAAATACCTAAAACCGCAGCAGAATGACTACAAATTGAGAGTTTTAATTATACTATGGCATGAATATTGTTTTTGTGTTGTGTTTATAGCCAGAAACCAATAATGTATATGACAACCTAAGTACTCAATTTGTCAAAATGACCAAAATGCACTAGTTTGAACCAACTAATAGAATTAGTTGTTATGTTGTAAACTAATTCCCTTGCTGTGTTGCTCAAACCTGAAGAGACCGTCCAAGAATGAATGCATTGTTTTGATGAAAGCTGAGTGGGAGGTAAAAGAGACGTTGTGTGCCTTGTGATTGGTGAGGGTAATGCTTACCCAGAGTGTGTGATTCTAGTAAGATTGGTAAAGCTTAGGCAAGCTTTACCCTAGAATAGGACTGCTCAAAGGGTTCATGGAATGGTGCATAAACCAATCTGTGTCTGATTAATTAAACTTTCATATGGAAAATCCTCCTGCCTGCCAATCCTTTATTTACATTCCATATGCATATGGCATGTACCAGTTTACCCATGAGTACATTATGGATATGCCTTTGCATAAATTTTAATATTGACGCTGCAAGAGTTAAATGGTTAACTGTAAGGAGGGGAGAAAATGTCTTTCCTCCAGAAGGTGTTTGACATATGCAATATAGAGGAAAAAATTGACAAAAAAAAGTATGAAACCATACTGTAGCAGCTCGTACTGTGGTCTCATTTAAAAGTTTAAACTTTGTGAAAGTTAGTAGGATTGAAAATCTCATTGGATTAATGAACTTTGTGTCACAGAGGTAATGGATATTTATATTGCTTTGTCAGTACAGATATTTGCATGTTATATTTACTAAACCACTGAATGAAACACATGAATGCATGTGAGAGTAAAACCAATGTTTAAGACATGCCACGCATGGAATGAGAGTAAAAACGGGCCATTCTCGAAGCCTCTTTTTAAAAAGTCTACACACCCCTGTTAAAATTGCAGGCTAAAATATGAAACCAAGATAGATCATGTCAGATCATCTTTAATGAGATTATAGCAACCAACAAAATTAAAGTGAAAAACAAATAGAGACATTTTAGGAAAAAAAACATTACAATAACCTGCTTTCATAATTGTGCACACCCTTAACTAATACTTTGTTAAAGTACATTTTGCTTGTAAAACAGCACTCAGTCTTTTGGGGTAAGAATCTACCAACCTAGCCCATCTTTATTTGGCACATTATTCCACTCTTCCTTGCAAGAATGTTCCAGATCTATCAAATTGTGAGGAGAATTTCCTGGGCACAGACCTCAAGTCATTCCACAGGTTTCTCGTTAGGATTTAGATCTGGGCTTTGACTGGGCCATTCTAAAACGTTGATCTTCTCCTTCCTTTGTTGACTTGGATTTGTGCTTTGGGTTGTTTTTGTGCTGGATGATGAAATTTCTCTTCATCTTCAGTTGTCTAACAGAGATTTTTGTGATAAATTAGATGGAATCATGGATAGCTATCTTGACTAGAGCCCCAGTTGAAGAGAAGCAGCCCCATAGCATGATGCTGCAACCACCATGCTTCACCATGTGTATAGTGTTGTTTGGGTGATGAGCTGTTTTGTATTTGTACCAAACATATCTTTTAGAATTATGACCAGAAAGGTCTACCTTGGTCTCATCAGACCATAACACATTTTGTAACATGTTTTGGCAAACTTTAGGGAGGATTGGGCATTTTTTCCATGAGAAAGGGCTTTGATCAATCCACCATACCCCATAGCCAAAACATGTGAAGGATATGTGATATTGTTAGGTGTGTATTTATGATAGTGTATGTTTGAAATGATGTGTATGAAAATACAGGAAGAATTGCAATGCAGCATTATATTTTTCAATATTGGACGGTCCTGTATTCATTTCGATTCAATTTAATTTTTATTTATATAGTGCTTTTAACAATGGACATTGTAACAAAGCAACTTTACAAATATCCAGATATAGATTTAGATTGATCCCTAATAAGCAAGTCAGAGGAGACGATGGCAAGGAAAAGCTTACCGAGATGACATGAGGAAGAAAACTTGAGAGGAATCGGACTCAAAAGGGAACCGATCCTCTTCTGGGTGACACTGGATAGTGAAAATATAAATCATTACTTTTCTACAGTTGTATACTACAGTATAAAGCAATGCTAAGTGTGCTGAAAAGATTGTCAGTATAAGCATCAGGGTCATTGTTGATTTCAGCAGCGTTTTAGCTTTAATATAATATCTATAATATCCAGGTGAAGTTATCCCCTGTAATGAATGAGACTTGAGCATAGTTTTAGCAAGTGCAATCATTAGGATGTCCAAGTGAGAATATCCACAGTCATCTTTAGGGTATCTGGGTGGTATCATGTACTATGCAGGGTATCATGGCAAACTTTAGCCTATCCATGCAAATCCACCCTGAGCAGAAGCCAGTGATCCACTTACAGATTAGCACATAGATGCACCGTACCAAATTTCAGCTTGATCGGCCTTATGGTTCCTGAGAACCTCTTATCTGATTTTAGCTCTGCCCCTATGGATGTCCACAAGCCAAACTTTGCATATGACCTCAGACTTTTGTCCTGTATATGCCACGAAGTTTTTTGTGAATCCATGGAACTACTAATGAGTTATAACTGTTTGAGTAAATTAGGGTCCTTAAAATTGATAGGCGTGTGGTACAGAAGTACAGAAAAAAACAAATGCAAACAAGTTGTCATCTGTAATATGTACAGTCATAGGACAAAGTACACCCTCCTTCAATTCTATGTTTTTATAGATCAGGACCTAAAAACAATTGTGTGGTCCTCAGCAACTTCTGTACGAAAAAGACAATAGATTTCAATATGTAGTCATTTTTCCCAAAAAGTAATCCCACATGCAGATACCAGGTGGGGAAAAATAACGTTCACAATCACCACAAACACCTCACACCAACTGTCAAGCATGGTAGTAGAGGGGTTATGATTTGGGCTTGGTTTTGCAGCCACAGGACCAGGGAAAATTGCAGTCAGTGAAACAACGATGAACTGCACTTTATACCAGAATATTCTTGAGACAAGTGCGAGGCCATCTGTTCAGCAGCTTAAGCTGGATTGAAATTGGGTCAGGCAACAGGAAAATGATCTCAACCAAACCAGCAAATCGACATCTGATTGGCTAAAGAAGAAAAAAAATCAATGTGTTGGAATGGCCAAGTCAACTCCATTGAGATGCTGTGGTGAGATCTTAAGAGAGTTGTGCATAAATGACTGCTCTTAGACATCAATGAACCTAAGCAATGTTGTAAAGAAGAGTGGGCCAAAAGTTCTCCAAGATTATCTCCTACAGAAAAAGTTTATTTCAAGTTATTGTTGCTAAAGGTGATTCTGCATTGTTACTCAGTTATAGGGTGTACTTATATTTTCCCACCTGGTTTCTGAATGATGGTTTACATTTTGGAAAAAAACGTATTGAAAACATGTTGAAATCTGTAGTACTTTCCTTCAAGTGTGGTATCCCACCCCATGACACTTCTTTAGAACAACTGTGTAACTGTGTGTAGCATTGTGTGTTTTGGCCAGATTATGCACACCATCAACATGAATTGAACCCCCAACGCTGGAGGTGCAATGCAAACATACTAACCACTAAGCCACCGCACCCCCCCATACACAGCCAAATGTGGGGCAGCAGTGCAGTGCATAAAATCATGCAGATATGGGCCAGCAGCTTGGGGTAATGTTCACATCAACCATCAGAATGGGGATGGAAAAAAATGTGATCTCAGTCAGTTTGACCGTGGCATGAGTATAACTGCTGATTTCCTGGGATTTTCATGCACAACAGTCTCTAGAGTTTACTCAGAATGAGGCAATAAAGAAAAAACATCCAGTGACCATCAGTTCTGCAGATTGAAATGCCTTGTTGATGAGAGACATCAGCAGAGAATGGCCAGACTGGTTTGAGATGATGGAAAGGCTACAGTAACTCAGATAACCACTCTATTGTAGTGAGCAGAAAAACATCTCTGAATGGACAACATGTCAGTCCTTGAGCCGGATGGGCTACAACAGCAGAACACCACATCAGGATCCAGTTCTGTAGCCAAGAACAGAAAGCCGAGGCTGTGTGCACAGGCTTACTAAATCTGGACAGTTGAAGGCCGGAAAAAAACGTAGCCTGATCTGATGAATCCCGATTTCTGCTGAGGCACACAAATGGTAAAGTCAGAATTTGGCACCAACAGCATGAATCCATGGACCCAACCTGCCTTGTGTTAAAAGTTCAGGCTGGTGGAGGTGGTGTAATGGTGTGGGGAATGTTTTCTTGGCACAATTTGGGCCTGTTAATACCAACCAGTCATCACTTGAATGCCGCAGCCTATTTGAGTATTGTTGCATCCCTTCATAGACACAATTTACCCATCTTCTAATGGCTACTTCCAGCATGATAATGCACCAAAAGCAAAAGTTGTCTCAAACTAGTTTCATGAACATGACAATGACATGAGATGAGTTCATTGTTCTTCAGTGGCCTTCCCAGTCACCGTATCTGAATCCAATAGAATACATTTGGGATGTGGTAGAACAGGAGATTCGCAGCATGAAAGTGCACCTGAAAAATCTGCAGGAATTGTGTGACACAATCATGTCGACATGGACCAGAACCTCAACGGAAAGTTTCCAATATCTTGTGGAATCCATGCCATGAAGAGATGAGGTTGTTTTGAGAGCAATGGGAGGACCTACACAGTATTAGTATAGTGTTCCTTAAAAAGTGTTCAATGAGGGAATGTTAAAGCTCACAATATCTCAGCTTGTATATTATTCATTTTATATGTTCATTTGCTCATTTTCACAAAGGGTGGCAGTAATTCTGAAACTGACAGTATATTTTAATAAGTGATATTTAAATAAATATTGAAAGATATTTAAATATTTAAATTTAGATATTTTGTGGAAAGTAAAAGCTGTTTACAAAGATCATGTTCTTGGAATCATCTTTACAAATTTGCTGAAATGTGCTGACAGAGATTTTGTCAATATTTTTTTCCCTATTGCATCTTCCTTGCACTGCAGTACCCAGTGCGCTGCATAACTAATACATTCAATAAAATACAACATTTAGAACGAGACTCTCTACCTACATGGTCCAAACTTCTGTTTGCGGAAATATGTAGCATTTATCTATTGTTGAAATAAATTTATGAAATAAATTTAGTACATATGTAAATACAAAAGCAATTTAATCAATTGACAGAATTTTGCCAACAGGCAAAAACATGATGCAATGGACTAGTTGACGGTTTACCAAAAAACGCCCCGTTCGTTTTGAGCAATATTGGTCTATAGCTGTTCACAGCCATAAATTATATTGGCAAATGTTATCTACCAAAATATAGTATTTTTTTAATTGTGCTGAATATATAAGCTATGATTAAAAGTTAATCTAAGAACTCTTTTAATAATTTTGTTGTTTCATTCAGGGTTGCAGCAACTAATGGACAAAACTGATAAAATAAAAAAGTCGGCAATGAATTTCATTTTCGACTAGTTCGACTGTGTTATGAAACATGCTCTGACATGCTGGGTCACTTCATTTAGACTTAAAATGCATTTGATGCAAATGGTGGAGCACATTACAACAGAAAAACAGTATGACCTCCTCTAAAGTGTGCGAAATCTTTACATTACACTAGACCATTGGCCTAATGACATAACTTGTGTTTTCCTGTGAGTATTATTTCAGTTTGTAATCATTTGTTTATGGTCAGTATGAGAAACAGTGGAAGCATGTTGTACCCTCTTGAATCCGGCCTATTATCCAATGAACTATATTCCGTTTTCTAGCTGTATGGCACATTTTATGGCCATATTGATCTGTCAGAAAATATTATCTCGTGCTACACTGTATGCCCAAAAGATTGTGGACACCTGGCCATCACGCCCATATGTGGGCCTTCCCCAAATTATTGCCAAGTACATGATTGTATAGGATGTCTTTGTATGCTATAGCTTTACAACTTAGCCCGAACATGTTTCAGCATGACAGTTCCCTTGTGCACAATGCGAGGTCCAAAATCAAGTGGAAAGAAGAGTGGAGTTTATTATAACAGCAAAGTGTGGGGACTAAATCTGGAATGGGGTGTTCAAAAAGCAGGATGGTAAGGTGTCCACAAACATTTGGCCATAGACTATATTTCGGACAAATATCAGTACTTTGTATGACAACATGATATGTTTAAAATGAACATGGGCTAAAATGATTGATCAGTATACAAGACGAACGTTTTGTCTTTTCAAAACACAACTCATTTCATGAAGCATGTGCATTATGCAGTGTTTGGGCAGTGAGTGGCAATGCTGGATAAATGTTGATAAATGCTACATTATGTCATTTTCTTAGCATACACAATATATCATGTGGGTCAATATATCAAGTTGCCATCCTGCTTTTTGTTAACATTGAATTCGAGCCCAAAAAGAGTTGATTCAGTGATTCCAGCCATTGAAAAATGAGTCAACCCCAATGCTTTGCAGTCGATTCCACACTCCAAAAAATGATTTGCCTCACACACGCATGGCAAGTTAAATTAATTTAACATTGGCGTGTTGCAGTTAGTGAGTACTTTTATTTAACATTTTTCTGGCTGGATTTGAATAAATCAGAGCTTGAAATGCAGACGCAGAAACATATTCAGAGTAACATCAACATGCGTTAGTTTGGGTTTCTGATTTGTTTGACATAAGCACTTGATAATATTCTCATGCCGTGACATATCTGCTAAATGCAATCAATGCTGTATTGTAGTTAGTGACTTGTTTAATTAAGCCTAGTTAAGTCTTCTGTTGAGTTAGTTGATTGAAATGCTCCAAAATTTATTTTTTAAATAAATATTTTTGGCATTTAATATATTTAAAAGACAGTCCAATTAATCGTTTAATCAGAGAGAAAGCATGTTTAAAGTGCCAATATTTCACATTTCTCCCAGTTTCCATTTATAATCCTATATTGTGTGGTTTTTGTCTACTTGAAAATATAGGAAATCATTTTTACATGACCATTTTAAACAGGCATTTTTTTTTACTGTGCCTTTAATACTGATGTATGTTAAAGGGCCTCTGTTCTGATTGGCTGCCATCCGTGTGTTGTGCTTCATTAAAAAAAAAATAATAATAATAATAAATAAATAAATAAATAAATAAATAAACCAACTAGTCTAATATGGAAAATTGCTTATTACTTCAGCATAAATGGGGGGTCTATACTGCTATAGACTGAATGGCGGTGGTCTGTAAATGTGAATTACGACAGTGAATAATCAAATGGTGGTTTTTGCAGAGTTGTTTCCATATATGGACTGAATGGATTGGGGGTGAATGGGCCTTTAACGATGTTTGCATAGTACATCCACCTCCTCTTTTAAAAAAGCAAGAAAAATATGGTTTTCCATGATGTGGGCGCTAGGACTTTCTATTCTTATTCAAGAGAGATGAGCCTGAGTGGGCTAAGGGTGGCGCTATAGTGCAGCATTGCAAAGTAAAACTCGAGAACCATGAAGACTAGAGATCAAAATTCATTTCCCCTTGATTCTTTGGCTAATTCTGAACCAATTAGCAATTTGGACCATTTAGGTCCACCCACTTAGCTTTTGAGCTAATATGCCTAATTTGCGAAACCTTTTGTGAATTAGTCCTAGGATTTTTCTAGTAACTTCACTACGTGGTGTCAACTGAGTCAGCAGCATTTGATACTTGATACTTGTCAAAAAAGATGCTATTTATAAACAATATGGCTGACACCTAACAATCAGATCTAAAGGGACATAGCCTAATTAATTCAAACAGCTGTAACTCATGGTTATTTGCGTAGATTCACATGAAACAACAAGGTTCTAGATACATCTGCAGAGTTTGGGGAGTGGTCATCAGTAGGGGCCGGAGTTAGGTTCTAAGGAACCGTAAGTCCAGTTCAGCTGAAATTTGGCTTACTACATCTGCGTACTATTCTGTAAGGGCATATTTGATAATGACTTCAAAACATGGCCAGCATTGGCCAATTAGATTTCAGCAGGCATTTGATAGGTTACCAATGAGTAATCATCACGAAACTTGAATCTTAGGTCCCTCTGAGGACCCGCTAGTAATATTGTTGTGCAATATTCAGGTTTTTTTCCACTTATAAACAGGTATATCTCTTGTAAAATAAGTTGTGAGATGATACTTCTTTTTCCTGATTCTTTGGCTTATATCGTAAAAATTTGCTATTTGGTGCATTTTTATTCCTGCCCAGTCAAATTTACGACAGTTCGCAAAATATGCAAAACTTACTTCTGCAAATTAGTTCAAGGAGTTTGCTGGATCTCCAAAATGTGGTGTGAAGTTACTCATCATAGTCTGGCGCTCAGTAATTATTAAAAACACGTTGACATTTCCAAACAAGATGGCTGCTATATACCAATCAATACACAGTGGAGCCTAATTTACTCAAACAGCAATAACACGTTAGAGTAGATGTATTTGCGCAAAACGTAACGTGGTGTTAGTGCTGGGCGATTTTCGCGATTCATTTTGTTAATTCAAATTAATGTTTTAACGCGATTTTCAAAATGTTCTAATCGTGATTGTACATGTTTTTATATATGCATATTTAAATGTTTAATTACAACATCCATAAATTGTATCACTTGAGAGATGTAATTGTTACAGGTTTGAAAAGTCAGCTGAACAAGTTCATGTAAAATATAATGCTGCATTACATCATAAGAGATGATTCGCCAGTCAGAATTTTCAACCTCGGCACGTTCGACAGACGAAGCGGGAAAGTTGACGCCCCATGTTCATATTTTGTTAGCAACAAGCTAGGCAGCTAACTCAGATGAGTGATGTATATTTTCTTTCTCAAACAGAGAACTGCATAGTCAGTGTTTTAGATTTAACAAACAAACATGTCTGTACGTTGATTAATCTAAGACTAATACTTGTCTTACTAAGTAAGACATTTTACTGAGTTTATTTCTGATGCTCTGCACAGCTATGTTGATTTGACATCACTCTGTAAACTTTGAAACTTGGAGACTCAGATTTGAGAAGAATACCCCAAGTTAATTTCTCAGTTCTCAGACATCACCATTTACACTGACGAGAAAGAAGGGTTCACTTAGTGTTCTATAGCAAATAGTGCAAATATTGTTTGTTTTTTTAAATATCTTTTATTTAAAAGAAACATTGTTTGCACTATTTGTTATACATTGTGCTGTTGCTATAATTTTTCAATTGAATTATGTAAGAACAAAAAAATTTCCTTTGTGTCTATTTCCTTACTACTCACTACCACAATTTGTCTGTGTTCGTGATAGAAATTGTTATTTTGTAAATATGTAAATGGTTGAAGACCGTAATGGTTTCATGACCAAAGATGACTTCATTCTGTAAGAAATAATAAGAAATTGTTTTCTATTCTGATAAAACTCTCTTCTATTCTGTTCTAGTCAAGTTTATTCTTCTCTATTCTATTTTTGAAGTGTCTTCAGATATGCTTCTATATTTTTAGCAAAACATAAAATTTTTAATATTCTTGTGAGTAATCCCAAGAATATTCTTGTGAGTAATAGATATACTATATTTAGCATATTTAGAGGAGATACCCCAAGGGAGTCTAAATCTGTTACTGGTGACTCATTAGGTTTATGTTTGTCATATAAGCACAAAATATGAATTGTATAAAGTCGGAATATTTGGTGACTTTCCAAGGTTTACATGTATTTTGGCAGAAGTTCTGCCCATTTCGATGCAAAATGGCCTGTCTTAATCTTGGGATAAACTTGCATATGCCTTATTTTCACCAACCACAAAGCTGATTTGTGTGCTGGTCCCTCTTTTGGCTTTTATTGAAATAAAAGAGAGCTGTGCCCATCCGCGAGAGAGTAGGGTGAGAGCTGTGCCCATCCACATGGTTGACAAATAAAACAAAAAGTGTCTTAGTAAGGGTCTTGGACTACCATGAGCCACCAGTACAACTTCAGTGTGCCTTGGCATAGATTCCTCAAGACTCTGGAACTTCACTGGAGGGATGACTGCCATTATTCCAAATGTTATTTTCTCAATTGGTGTTTTGATGATGATGATGATGATGATGATGGAAAATGTTGGTTAACACATCAGTCCAATGGAGCCAAACCATGGCAGCAAAACGCCTGTCACACCATAACAGCCACTAATTTTTTCTTTAATTTGTATTTCTGCTTGACTGCTGTAGCATACTGGTAGTCTTGGATAGTGAGATGTCAATTGAGACTGCTAATTAGAATGTTAGGACCAAACCCCAGACAGTTCTCAGATCAGTATTTTCAGTGAATTAATTTGGATAGTGTTTTACGATATCTTGATTTTTTTTTTTCCATTGAAACCTTGATGGATCCTTAATATAGTACACATGTTTGGTACCATACAAACATTTTGTCATATGCTCCCTATGGAATTAAGTGTATTTTTAGACTGGGGATTGAATGAACTGTAAATTAATTTACACTGTTAATTTATTCAATGACCTGATCTCCCTTTTTCTTCACCCATGCTTTGAATCTCCTTCTTTTCTTTAGGAGCTGGAGAATCGGGCAAAAGCACTATAGTCAAACAGATGCGCATTTTACATGTCAATGGCTTCAATGCTGAGTAAGTGCCATTTCCATGTCTACTTTATGCATGATCTATGATATGACAAACATGTGGCAAAGAATAAGAAACTGTCATTGTATTATAACCTTCAATGCCAATGTTTCTTCTTACCATCGTAGCACACATAAAGCTCAATACAGCTATAATTTATGTCATTAGTTATTAATTTCTTCTTTTTTGTGAAGGGTAGGAATGCACAGATCTGACCCTGAGTATTGTTATTGTGCTGATATTGGTCTTAAATGGTGACATATGGTGCTGGTGACATACTTTCTGATCTGATCCAGTGGCATATACAGTACATATTTTACATAGTAAATGTCTTGCACTTGAACATAGGACGCAATTTGTCTTAAAGCATGCTGCCATTGCGCCTGTGATGTTTCAAATAACTTAACAACAGAAGCTTGCAGAGAGCAGGCTAATCATTGTACGGATGTCTGTTTTGGATCAGTATCAGTTTCTTGTGAGTAATAGATATAAAACATTGAGCACACAGTACTCCTCCAGTCAGATTTCAGTACAGCTCTAGTGTGAAAATGGTGGGTAATAGTGTACTACAGGCCATTTTTTAAATTTTTTTTTTTTTTGCAAGTTTGGGCAGGTCGAATGAAATGAGGCAGTGGGCTTTGAGTGATCTAGTACAATGTTTTTAGCTTGCTTTGTGTAAAGAATTTTACTGAATGAATCAAAAAGTGACTCTAATTAAGTATGTATATTCAATTCATTATCTATTTTCAGGACTTTTATTGGCCCTTTGTGTTCATTTATACATAAATACATAAATACTATTAAAGACACTGTTGAAAATGTATTTATATTACTAAAAATTAATATAAATTTTGTTATTATAGGGGTAATATTATTGTTCCTTATGGTTCATATGTTATGGGTCACCTCTACTTGGAGTAAATTTCTAAATATCTTTTTCGCTTTTCTATCAGAACACTTGTTATTGCGTATGGAAGCTCTCGAGCGATGCTGAACTAAATGAAAATCTGCTTAATTGCCAGCTCTGAACATAATACCTAAATAAACAGTTGTATTGCCCTGGTAACAGTGATGATGGCAGACCTGTATGTAGCATTTATAAATGCGACTCTACTTCTTGGCTGATAAAATATTTTAACTACTTGTAAGCTTCTTGATTTAAAAATAGCCACCATGGGTGGCACCGATCCCCCCATCTCGCTCTCTCTCACACGCACACACACACACACACACACTCTCTCTCTCTCTCTCTCTGAATTGGCGATTGATATATTTATTATGGTGTTAGCCTTAGAATTGATGCTGTACTGTATGTCGTCTTGCACATTTTGTCACTTCCACCGATGGGAGCTTTTATGACATTTATATGACATCTCCCGATTAAACACAATGCTAAACACAATGTGACTGAACTTTGAATTTAACTTAACGTTTCCTGCTAAACAGTTTTGCCCTGCCAGTTGCAATTGGTCACATATTGTAAGCCATCAGGATAGAGCAAATCTTTAAGAAGCGTTTAAGAAACCCCAAACTGAGCAAGAAGTTTGAAACGACCCCAAAATGAGCGTGAAGTTTGGAACAGCTTAATGCTCGTCTTAACCAGTCACTCAGCACAAAAGCTTTGATTCCACACAACTATTACAACAAAACTCTGTCAGAGCCATGGCCAACTGGAGGCTGAAGAAAACAGGCCTTTCTAATAAACGTGTACTGTATCTTTTATCTTCAATGGCCAAACATTTTAAAAAAAATTAATAATTTTTAAAATAATTAATAGATTGTCAGTCAAATTCACCAGTCTTCAAACATGTTAAACATGCGTTAAAATTTATCCATAAGGCAGTGGCTTTCGACATCATCACAAAATTCTAGTGCTTTATCTCTCACTCTCTGTAGCCAAATCTGATTTGCAAGTAACAAGCCTTCCTGGTCCTAAAATGTTTAAGGTCGTATGGAGGTGTAGGGAAAATCAGTTAATAATATCGTATTCGGTGACCAAGTAGAGAAGAAATCACTAAATCAGTACTGTAGGCAAAACTTTGTGATTTCATTTTGATTCACAAGAAAATATTTGTAATATAATTTTAAAATAGGATGGGTGAGTTAATTAATGTTTATTAATTAGCTAAAATAACTTCTAAGACTGCCTCCTTATTGTCAGATTTGCTTGCATCTAAATTTGTTCTAACATTTAATTTAAAATACATAATAACATTTACTTAACTTTTTTTTTAAGCAGAATCAGCTTAATTTCATTGTCAGACATCTTGTCATTTATGGTTACTGACAGGGATTTGTCAGGGATTATTTGTAACCAACGTATTTAATAACCACTTCACACTATTTTCTCTATACAAACACTAGGCTATATGTAATTAATTCACCAGTCTAATCTTGTCAATTATAATACAAATACAGGATGTCCCAAAAAAAAGGGGGGGAAATTAACACTTTTTAGCAAAATGTCTTCCAAAATTTTTCATACTTATCCTTTAAGAATGCCTTTGACAGAAGAAGAACTTATTGAAATCGTTCTCACGGCTGGATCGGGAAGCTGTTGTCGCGATGGACATGCAATTAATTAACACGAGTGATCTGGACATGCCACTGAGTGACCCTTCCCTGTAAAGATAGAAATATACTTGGTTGTAACTGTGCGTACACAAGATGGCTTCCAAGCGTATCCTGAGGTTGTTTGAATTTTTAAAAAACTCTCATGTAGCCTTCAAACCTACTAAAGAGTCTGGTTTTTGAGTGCTGGTCATCTGAATTTACTTTTGAATATAAGGTCTAATTTGTGTCTAAAGGTGTAATTTGGCACATGACATTTTATAGCTAGTTATACAGATGGATACCATCCAAGAATTACAATTTAATCCAAACATTAATAGCTAGCTTTGGTTTAGGATATTTTCTTAAAAAAAAAAAAAAATAGAGTTTTCTGTAATTTTCGCTACCTAGATTGAGCTAAAATATTTACATGTAGTTGACTTGTTAATTCAGATTTTGTTTTTTTGTTTTTTTTTAAATAAGTCTTAGTCTTGGTTTTTTCCATTGGACAACTTACGAAGATTCGTAGACTTACAAATACTAGCAACCACTTCCAAAAGTTTGTCATGACATTCCATTCTGCTATAATTTCTGGAGTCGACAAAAGGATCTGTTTAGATGTGGGAACTGAGACAGTAGTAAAACATATAGGTTAGTCAATTATATTCACTTAATGCTTGACCATGAATCAGGAATGAAATACTTCAACACTACCAGTATATTAAGGACACACTTTATTTAAACAGAAAATTTAACATCGTGTAACTGTCTGATGCAACATGTTTTTAGGGTTATCAGTAATCCAGATGTGGTGTTCTTCACAGACCCCAGGCTGTTATAGCTCTCATTCCTGTGACGCTATTTTTGCTCCAGAAAACATAGTTTGAAAAGAGTGACTTTGGTGTGAAGTCAATCAGTCAGTCAATCTGGAAGTCCTGAGTAATTCATGCTCCAGTGAATTCAGCTTGGTGTACTTTTGCAGACTACAGCCCTGTACAATTTGTGCCTTCTCCACTTCGGGCACACTTGCTTTTTTGTTTTTCTTTGGTGCGCTCGACTTCAAATGTGCTCTGGACGTGGTGGGACCCATTTGAGTGGCCTGCTGTCACAGTAATACATAAGAGTTGTTGCTGATGGAATATTTTTTAAACAAGATACATTAAGCAACTGTAGAACTACTGATTACACAAATTTTTGTGGGATTTTTTTTTTGTGGCCTTTTCAGTGCCACAGCTGGAAATCACCTATATTCCAGTTTCACTTTGAGTACTGTAGACTTCTCTTCTAATCATAAAGACTCTGATGCTCATACTGAACATCCTTTCAACATACCCATTACTTTTTGACTTTAGAGTACATTTCTGGAAGAGTAATGATTTATATCCCAGTGTATGGAGTCACCCAGAAGAGGATGGGTTCCCTTTTGTCTGGTTCCTCTGAAGGTTTCTTCCTTATGTTGGCTTGATTATTAGGGATCTAAATCTAGATCTGGGCTAAATTGAAACTAAATCTATTTCTGTAAAGCTGCTTTGTGTTGATGTCTATTGTTAAATGTGCTATATAAATAAATTTTTATTTATAAAATGAAATAAAATGAATTAAATTGGTATAACTCACATTTTGTAAGGATAATATACCATCACACCTGTACAGCACTAAAGGTGGTATATTATAAAGTTATTTTTGGTTTCACCTGGTGTAGAGATGTTAAAATAGATTGAATTAACAGTTAATGACAAGAGGTAGAATAGGCTATTATGCATTTGGCACAAAAAACGTACAAGTTGTTTAAAGATTTATGCTTGTTTTATGGTTTTATCTATTTTAACCTTTAGCGTTCTTTGAACAATTATATCATGCTTTTCACAGACGGTCACTGTTTGTTTGCACCTGAACAAAGCTTTTTTTTAACCCAGAAATCATGTGCACATTAAACCCTAGAATCCAGCAAGTGCTATTTTGTATGTGTATATTGATTGGATGACAATAAAGAAAATTGCTTGATTTGAAAATTTGTCTTGAATACACTGATGACTGACAGTCTGTTTGTTTCACAGGGAGAAAAAACAGAAAATTCAGGATATTAAGAATAATATAAAAGAAGCTATAGAGGTAAGTGTTGATCCTCACAGACACATTAATGAGCTTACAAGTGCTATAAGAAATGCTATATTGAAAGATGTGCTTTAGTCATGTGAAACCTCTGTTCTTTCTGCAGACTATCGTGACTGCAATGAACAGTTTGGTACCTCCAGTTCAGTTAGCCTGTCCAGCAAACCAGTTTCGAATCGAGTACATCCTCAATTTAACCAATCAAAAAGACTTTGAATTCACCCCGGTAGGTATCATGATCATTTCTTTTAGGGGGCAAGGGTTGGGGAAAGAGAGAGAGAGAGAGAGAGAGAGAGAATGCCTTGACTTTGTTGTGTTTTCCATCCTTTCCTATCCCATCCTTTGGGATGTCACACAAGTGAATTGAACAAATCTTCCAACCTGAGGGAGCAGTGTATACTCTTGAGGTGTCATGCCACTGCAGTTATTAGCACTGCTAATAACCTCTAAACACTTCCATAGAGAATTTCAGTGTGTTGTTCAGGGCCTTATTGCTCTTTGCCTGCCTAAGCAGGTACTCTTTTCCCGAGAGGACAGAGGGGAGAGACCCTAATCTGCCCTATTGGGTCTTCGACTCCTTTAATTATATTCATACGTATGTTATGGAAAAGACACATAAGTCCCCTCTTCACTCAGCTTAGATTTTGTCTTGCTACTGTTGTTATAGGCAAATACTATTGATTTAGGTAGACAACATAATTTAAAATTTGGACTTGGGCAGAAGCAATGGGAAGCAGCTTTATTATGGCTTTATGTGGCTAGTTAAAATCTAGAAGTATAATAAATATTAAGGACTGTTGCTATACTCATATGTACACGTAAGTACCAAAAGTACTTTTTGACCCATTTGAAGGTCAGTCTCTCTGTTCTTATCTATATCAGGATGGAAGCTGGGTGGTTGATTTGTTTCATAGTACAGTGGCTTACTGTATAGGGCCTTTCGCACCGCTTTAGTTCCTGAACTAAATTTACAGTACTAAAGTACTGGGCGATTTTGCACGAACTATTTCCCAGGATCGTTTAAAGGGTTGCATTCGCACCGACTGTGGGCACTAGGAAGTGACGTAAGCTGGTCGACAGCGGCGTCATTTGTGCGCGGCGTTCAACAACGGAAACAAAGAACAACGTAAACAACCAGAGGACGGAGGACGCTGTGATCGGAGCTGTGTTTTTGTTGTGTCTCGCGTCCATCTATCGCTGTTCTCCATACTTGCGAAATAAGTTAACACTACAGTATGTTTACATGGCGTTTTAAATCATGGCGGGTGAGGGCGTTTTCGTGTGCATTTGGCCAATCAACGTCTACTTACGTCACGGATAGTACCAGTTGTGCTGGTTAGACCCTGCTCCAGAGTAGGAGCTAATTTGGTTCTCGAAAAAGGCAGTCCGGTACTAAAATCACACCCAGTTCCGGAGGTGCAAAAACGCCAAAAAGTGGGTAGTTCCACAGTTAGTTCAGGTACTATGAAAGGGTTCCCGTGGTGCAAAAGGCTCTTTTATGAATCACTAGACCTATTACAGTCATTGAAGTACAGATAGTATAACTAGAACTTTGCCAAATATAAAGAGCCACAATTATGTGGGACGAACTCATACCATTCATTGGAAGTGAGGAGAGTATTTGGCAGCTAGCAGATAATTAATTTAGCTAAGTAAATCACTGATTGAAGCAATGTGCATGCTTGTTGCATGAATTTGTTGATTTCTTCTGACTGTGATGGACAGAAATTGGAGCCTAGCAAACCATTATATTGTCTTGGCATACTTCACAGCAGTCTTTAGCTAAGACTAACCACCTAGCTACCATGCACTAAACTAACAGGATCACACTGAGGCTTTTTAAGCCATGAAGTTTTGTACACTATTACAGTTTGAGTACATAATATATGTTAGTTAGTGACTTGGTCTTAAATTTAAATCAGACAAGCACCAATAATGTAGTATTTTTTTTCAACAGCACATCCCCTTGTTAAGGTGCAATGCAAAAATGCTCAAAATAACACCATATACAGGACAAAAGTCTGAGGTCATATGCCAAGCCTAAGGTCATGATCATGTGTAGGGGAGGAGCTAAGGTCAGATAACTGTTTCTGAGGAACTACGAGTTCGTTTGAGCTGAAGTTTGGCATGCTGCATCTATGTGCTAATCTGTAAGTGGATCACTGGCTGCTGCTCAGGGTGGATTTGCATTGATAGGCTAAAGTTTACCAGGATTTTGCTGGGGATGATACCACACAGATACCCTAAAGCTGATTATGGATGTTCTCACTTGGACATCCTAATGATTGCACTTGCTAAAAATTATGCTCAAGTCTCATTCATTATACAGTGGATAACCTCACCTAGATATTATTGACTTAACGCTAAAACTCTACTAATGTGCTAATCTGTAAGTGGATTTTTAATTAGGAACTTATTACTTAAAAAAAACATAGCTACCATCGTCCAATCAGCTTTCAACAGGCGTTTGACAGGGTTAACATTGAGTTATCGTAATAAAATTTGGTAGGTTTGGGTAGGGACCCACTACTATCTAATGTGATCTTACTCTTTTTGGCCAATGGGGGGGCACTATTCATGTTTGTGCACACAAAATCAAACATATCTCCTGGAAAATAGGGTGTACAGTGAAAATTCGTTTGTAGTTTGATTGTTTTGCTCAAGCATTTAGTTCTACGCACGTATATTTGTGATATTTTGCATAATATGTTAAGCCTGCTTTTGCAAACTAGTTCTAGGGTTTTTGATCGATCTTCGCATTTGTGGTGTCAAACTACTCAGCTGAGTGTGAATCTCAGTAATGATCAAAAACATGTTGGCATTTGGTAACAATATGGCCACGATATGTCAATCGATTTTAAGGAGGTGGATCTGGTTTACTCAAACAGCTGTAATTCATGAACCCAACTCAGTACAAGGTTCTGAGCATGTCTGTAAAGGTTGAGGCATGGTCATTGAGGCATGGTCATTGAAAGGGGGTGTAGTGAGGTCCAAATAGCTGTTTCTCAGGAACCAAAAGTCCATTTGAGCTGAAATTTGGTGTGCTGCATCAATCTGGCTAATCTGAATCTGGATTTTTAATCATCACTGAATTACTTAAAAAAACACCTCCTCCTCCAGCCAATCAGATTTCAGCAGGCATTTCACAGAACTAGAATTAAACCATCATCACAGAACTTGATATGCTCATATAAAGGTTCTTTATTGTTCTATATATGTTGGTAAGAACTGGCCAATGGGGACGCTATTTGCTAGGAGTGCTTGGACCCTGCAGATCACCGCTTGCAGCTACATTTTTATTATTAGTTTATTACCATAAAAATATTATGTAAAACACAAGGAATATCTCGCATGCAGCTCTACACCTAAAATACGTTTAAGACCTTTACGGGTATTGCAAATCATATATGCATAAAACATTGTTTGTATATCTCATTATATTAACGATCACAATTTATTTACACATTACAAAATGTTGTAAACATCTGTTTATGAGATACAGTTATACTATAGTCACTTTTAATGCTATGCAGCAAGCTAACACGCATAAATGTTAGCTTTGTTATTGTCCAGGGAAAAACTGGACCCAGATTTTACATTGGACATCAAGTCGTGTCCCAACACTACACTAATGTTGTTTATCATATGGAAGTAAAAGAAGGAATGCATATTAATATTGCATATGAATGTTATTAATACTACTAACAGTTATCGATTGATTAGGCCTAATAAAGTTGGAAAATAATCATTTACCACCTGAGATAACAGGAAATAAAACAACTTGCATATTGAGTTGTTAAAGTTGTTCCTCGTAAGTATTTACAATGGAAAATATTTTTAGTTTAAAGTTTATAAAATGCAGTGCGCATGTGTAATAAAGTGGGAAATTAATTATTCACGTGACATTAGTATGAAAATGGGCCACTATATAAATGCATAAACATAATCCTGTGTAAGTGCGATTTACCTAGCGTAACAAATAAAAAAAAAACACTGAGCCAAATATTATGAATTGTTCACACAATATGAAGAATGCACAATTAATAAACGCATAAACATAACAATGAGATTTAACTGCAGCTAACAAGAACAGAGATGATATTTTAGCCTGTGTAAATCAGTGCGAAACCTGAGGAATTTATTTATTTATTTATTTTTGCATTTTTTCATTTTGCGATGTAGTGAGTACGATGTACAAAGTGCTTTCTCCTGAACAGTGCACGTGTTTTTGAAAATGTTTTTGAGCTGTGTCCAGATCCTGTTGCTTTCTTTTGAAAAACTCAACAAGCTTGTCTTTATGGCTTGAGTGTTTTGTCTCTAAATGTCTTCTGAATCTGTGGTCTGCACAAACCATGCTTATCTTCTGTGCAAGTAAAGCCAGATTTTATGTAAACCAGGTCATATTTTCATGTACCTTGCATAGTTTTTTTTTCCATTCTTCCTGAGGAAGAGGGAATTTCACTCTGTTTATCCATGCTAGCACCAATTGTTTACAGATGAGTTAGTGCCAGAATTTGACTGGCTGCACAACATGACAGATTTTTTTTAATTGGCGATAACAACAGCTATGGGAAGTGGTATTTATTTATTTGTTTGTTTGTTTTTTTACTTTTTCGAAACTAGAGTTTGCTTCGTCATATTTTTCTACAGTATTCCATTTGTTATCTTCATTCTCATTTGCATTTAGCAACTTTTTTTTTTTCTTTCCAGCAGTCCGCATCCCAAACATAAAGGGCCCTCGACCCACTTTTGGGTTGCAACCCACCAGTTGAGAACCACTGATTGCTAACTATACTGAAAATAACTTCGTAAATAGAAAAATGGAATACAAACCTTTATCTTAGTGGATACACCGTAGAATGTATATAATGTTGCATGTGTATATGATGTTGCATGTGACTTACAAGTGGGAAGCTGGAGCTTGGAATGATGCCATTTTTGCATTCGAGCTACAATGTGGGGGAAAAAAACATGCTGAACTTGGAGGAACTCTAAGTTGAGGAGATCAAGTTCAGGAATAGGAGTTCTGAGTTGAGGGGGTGTTTCCTTTGATTTTTTTTTCCCAGTCTGAGGTCAGGAATTACAAGTTACAATGTGGGCTGCCACATCTCCTTTGTTTCCACCGTCACTGTGACCGACTCAGTCAATAACCCAGCAAATAATGCAACAAGGTGATCCAATAAACAGGATCCAGCATTTTGCATAAAAAAAAAAAACCCCAAAAAACAAGAAACATACCAAAAGTATTTGCAGACATAAGTACTGTTTGAAATTAAATGAATTAATTTAATTAACTTTAGCTTTAGTGTAGCCATCATGTTTTAACCTTAAGTTTTATTGGGGCACAGATCTAACCTACACCTCTGCATGTTTTTCAGTCCGGACAGCTAAACTCACTTGCTTTTTCTCAACACTTCCTGAAAGCAGCCAAAATGCAGGCAAAGGAAGCTTTTCACTTCGCTGAGTCGGTTGTGAACGTATTGAAAAAGATGCCATCTCCATAATAAAAAGCTGTTGGATGAAAGGGTTGGATAAAAGACGCTCATCCTGAATACAAACCACAAAATGCACCGCTAGAACTCCACTGACACTACAGTTAAACTTGTGTTCTGGTCAAATGAGACAAAAATCTTAACTTTTTGTTCATGCATACTATTAGCATTTTGGGCAAAAAAGGGTGCTACAATGATAAGCACCTGAGACCTACTGTTAAATGTGGTGTTCTTGTAAAGATTGATGGTACCATGTGGTAGGTTCTTGTAAAGATTGATGGTACCATGTGGTAGGTTCTTGTAAAGATTGATGGTACCATGTGGTAGGTTCTTGTAAAGATTGATGATACCATGTGGTAGGTTCTTGTAAAGATTGATGGTACCATGTGGTAGGTTCTTGTAAAGATTGATGATACCATGTGGTAGGTTCTTGTAAAGATTGATGGTACCATGTGGTAGGTTCTTGTAAAGATTGATGGTACCATGTGGTAGGTTCTTGTAAAGATTGATGATACCATGTGGTAGGTTCTTGTAAAGATTGATGGTACCATGTGGTAGGTTCTTGTAAAGATTGATGATACCATGTGGTAGGTTCTTGTAAAGATTGATGGTACCATGTGGTAGGTTCTTGTAAAGATTGATGATACCATGTGGTAGGTTCTTGTAAAGATTGATGGTACCATGCCAGGAGGTTGGTCAAGATAATTACTTCAAACATACAGTGGGGTCCAAAAGTCTGAGACCACTTGTGGAAATGCTTTCTAATTTAATAAAACAATTTTCATTACAAATTATATTATTGACAACAACTTGAGTGAAAAGTAGAATCTTTGAAATATTTACATTGTTGAAGTTCAGAGTTTCTTAGTATTTGGTACGTCTCCTTTGTGCTTTAATGACCGTTTGCACTCGACCTGGCATGGACTCCACAAATTTGTGTAAAACCTCGTGATCCATTTTAGATCAAATCCATCTGTGTTTCGTCTGAACACGTGCTACAGTAGAAGAGATTATTAAGGGAAATCTGACCTTTTGTACAAAACATGGTCAATATCACAAATTTGCTTACATTTAACTAGGGACCTAGAAATAGTGCGGAATCTTGAATATTAAATGTTCACGATATTGAACATTTACTTTCTTTGTTATTTCAAAATTCTGAAACCTTTATATTAATGTTTAGTTTCAGTTTTACATGGAAATAAATACCCTGATTTTCAGTGTGTTCTCAGACTTTTGGACTGAACTGTACACCAAAATCAACACCGGAAAACAAAAACTAGGAAAAAAAAAAAAATCTGTGTTTGAATACTTCAAAAAACCTGTGGTATGAATTGAAGATGGCAAATACATGCACATGTTTCAGCTTATTAGATATTTAAGGAAAAGGCTCGTTGCTGTCATTTTAAAATAATCAACACCCCACTATTATAAAATGACACCAATGAGCCTTCTTTTTTTTTTTTTGCAGAAAACAAAAAAAAAAACCTTGTGCTTGGAAAAAATATTGTGTTAAAATAAAACTCTACAGCATCCCAAGACCATGATGCATTGAATTATTATATATATTATATACATGATCATTTTTATAGTGCCAATCTGTTGATTGGGGGATTTTTACTGTTAGTTTCAATGTGAAATTTTTTTTGGAATTGACTGTAGGAAGTGCATGTTGTTTCGGTATTGCTCCACTGAGACTGATAACCTACACTATACAGCCAAAAGTTTGTGGACACCTGACCATCACACCCATATGTGGGCCTTCCTCAAACTATTTCCACAAAGTTGGAAGCACACATTTGTGTCGTATGTCTTTGTATGCTGTAGCATTACAATTTCCCTTCACTGGACAAAGTGAGGTCTATGAAGACGGGGTTTGTCATGTGTTTGGAGTTGAAGAATACACACACACACACACACACACACACACAAAACTAGTCCAACTGGTCGATTTGGCTGTTCTAAATTGCTTGACAGAGTTATGCTGCATTCAACGTACCTTGGAATTCAGAGCTCGGAATTACCTCATTTTCGATTTCCGTGCATTTGAGCTACAAAGGGGGAGGGTCATCTTTTGTTAGCAACAGGCTAGCTAGCTAACTGTGATTGAGTGATGTATATTTTCCTCCTCAAAACATCAAACTGTACAGACGATGTTATAGCTTTAGTAAGCTAATATGTCTATACGTTGATCGACCTAAAGCCATAAAGCCTAAAGCCATAAAGCCATATCGTAAATACTTACGATATTTACAGCATAACTCATGTATAGGTAAGAAATGCTAGTTTGTTTACTGCTGATGCTGAAGCTCATTGAATTTACCTGATTCAAATGCGTTCATCGGTTCCATGCGATTGAACTGAGTTACATTAACGTAATTTGTTTTCATACATCCAACATGATTTGATCATGTATTTAAAATCAAACTTTGCGCTTTCACATTAACTGAGCGTAAAACCCAGGTCGCTGGCGTTCTGCAACAGCCACATTACCACGGCTCTATTCATGTTTCACTATGCATGTTTCAATCACGGTAATTTTATACTATAGTTACAGTTCCCGTCAGTGCCAGCATCCCTGCAAGATTTCCTAATGTAATTGGTTTACATTAATACTAAGTGAATTGATCACACGCATTCTACATAATTCTAGTAATTAGAATCTTTATATTAAGTTTAGTATAAGCAATGAAGTCGTGTCTTGATGAGAAACTAAATATTTTTATGTAAATGATTTGCAATATTTTTTAAATCTGACCAAACGTATTCCTTTTTCTTCAGTTTATATGGACAATACAAGTTACAATTTTTAGTTGAATGCAGCAATAAAATGGATGAAAAAGAGAGTACTGTTTTTTCAAAAAATCTGAGTAGATTTTATTAAGAAACAGTCCGATTTGCAATCTAGTGATTTACTTGTTCAAAATGTACAATAGACAGTGTGAAAAATAAAATGAAGATACTGTAACAGACTTTTGAAATTTTTAAAAATGGGTTTTCCCAATGGTGATGGTAAAAAAAAAAAAAAACTTTACACAAAAAAAAAATGATCAAAGGCAACAATGGTTTCTATATACTGAGAGTAATTAAACATTATTTTTAAAATGACTAATTGTCTATGTTTATTCAAAATGCTTTGAGAGTAGTCAATAGGTTTGCCAAGTTTTTGATAGAAAACATGATTTGATAGATTTTTTTTTTTTTTTTTTTACAGGTTGTAATTATATGACAGGTTTGTTAGAGGAAAGTTAAATAGCAGTAGTTTGAGTGGACATTTTGAATTATTGTAGTATTCAATTATTTTGTAATATTTATTTTGTGATGATAACTTTTGAAATGTGGCAATAATTGGGAAGCTGAGCATATATTGTATAATTTCTTGTTCCTGTTAGGACAATAAATTTGGTAAGTCAGCTATTTACATTTTGTTAGACATTTTATTGATTCTATTAATAATATGATATAAGACAGCTTTCAGAAAACCTAAAGTTTTCTTATTCTATCAGTTCTATAGAAATAAGATATGAAACCAGTCCTTCTCAGCTATTCTTTCTAAAGCTTATTACATCCATGTAATATCAAATGACAGAAAAGACTTTTATTGTAATGCTCCTTTTGCTCTACTTACTTTTACTATACTATACATTCACCATCCACTTTAACAGGGGCACCTGTAAACCTGCTCATTTATGCAGTTATTTAATCAGCCAATCATGTGTCAGCAGCGCAGTGCAAAGTGTCACGCATATACAGGTCAAGAGCTTCGGTTAATGTTCACATCAAACATCAGAATGAAGACAAAGTGTGATCTCTGTGACTTTGATCATGGCATGGATGTTGGTACCAGATGGGCTGGTTTGAGTATTTCATAAACTTCTGATCACATGGGAATTTCACATAAAGCAGTCTCTAGAGTTTACACAGAGTGAAAAACAAAAAACATTGAGTGAGCGACAGTTCTATGGGTGGAAACGCCTAGTTGATAAGAGAGATCAGAGGAAGATGGTCAGATTGGTTCGAGCTGCCAGGAAGGATATAGTAACTCATATAGTCACTCTTTACAACCGTGGTGAGCAGAAATGCATCTCAGCATGTACAAAACATTGAGGTGGATGGGCTACAACAGCAGAAGACCACACTGGGTTCCACTCCTGTCAGCCAAGAACAGGAATCTGAGGCTATCATGGGCACAGGCTCATTGAACCTGGACAGTTGATAATTAGAAAAAAAAAAAAAAAATAATCACCTGGTCTTTTTCCAGTCTTCAACTCTCAAGTTTCGGTGAGTCTGTGCCCATGAATTTAGCCTCAAATTCCTGTTCTTGACTGACAGGAGGGAAATCTGATATGGTCTTCTGTTGTTCAGAATTGGAATTGCGTCAGAACCTGACATGGTCTTCTGCAGTTGTAGCCGATCCACCTCAAGGTTTGATGGGTTGTGCATTCTGAGATGCTTTTCTCAGGAACTAATCCCAGGAGATTAGTAGTTTCTGAAATACTTAAACCAACCCATCTAGCACCAACAACCACGCCACGGTCAACATCTCAAAGATCACATTTTTCTTTATTCTGAAGTTTAGTGTGAACATTGTATGTGTAGGATCCAGAGCCTATACACAAGAGACCATGCACAAACACATTCACACCCTCATTAAAACTTGGGGTAATTCAGACATGCCACCTACCAGAATGTTTTTGGGAGTTGGGAGGAAACCAGAAAAAAACCTTGTGGATATGGGGAGAACTTGGGAGCTCAGGATTGGCCTGGGGACCCTGTGAGCTGTGAGGTGGCAGCACTACCTGCTGCACCACTGTGCCATTCCTTATGACCTTTCACATCTATTGTGTCATGATTGGTGAGATGATCACAGGAGTCTGAGCATATAGTTTTTTGCAAAGGCAAATTTGAGAACAGCTTCTTTTTGTGATTACTGCCATATCAGCATAGAACTGATGTCAGCAATGTTATTGACAGTTTAGCATAGTTAAATGTCTCTTTTTAAATTGATGAGTATTAAAAAGATTGCCTTATGCAAGGCATGCTGGTTTAGGCCTAGAGAAAGGTCCAAATATTCTCCTTGGATTTATAAAGAAAGCTAACTTAAACATAGCAGAATTTTGAAATCTTAATATGACACCATAGGAAATATCCTGTGATGTCACATTACATGGATCTTTGATGTAGAACATTAATTATATGCTGTAATTATCGGCACTCACACTTTATTCCTGCCTACCCAAACAATGCTTAAATAGTGTCACTAACATCTCGACTAGGGCTTGTAGGAGGGAATAAATTGGGATTTCCGAGGTGTGGGAGCCCTACTACCCTCACGGGTGCCAAAAATGGGCCTCATTTCTCAAGCTGGGTACGAACTGAACCTTTACCGGATATCAGCACCACATCGTGTGTCTGTAAACCTCTTCTTATTGTTCATATAAACCAGAAATGGAGTTCTGCACCTATGTTTGTCTGTCCAGTTTAACTGCGGTTTGATACTAGCATTTTAAACAGGATGCGATCACTGGCCCTCACTCATTCAAGTAAATCAGTGTGGTACAGGAAGAAACCTGTAAATGACATTACAGTTGTCAGCATCTCATAAATGCTGATTTTCTGATTGCCTGAAAAAATGCAGCTGTCAAATAGCTGATACTGAAATTCTGACCTACAGCTGTTTGTGGAATTTCACTTGTCCGCAAGTCACACGTTGGAGCATCCAGTTGATTGACACCTTAAACATTTCACCTCAAAAGATCAGACTATTTCATAAAGTTATCCGTTTTGTGATGTTACGCAGCATGACAAATACGAAATTATTCTCAAAATCCTAGTTTATTCTCCTTTCGTCCTTTTCTCATGCTCAGTTTTTTTTTCATCTTTTTGGCAGGAATTTTATGAACACACAAAGACTCTGTGGCACGACGAGGGAGTAAGAGCCTGCTTTGAGAGATCCAATGAGTATCAGCTGATTGACTGTGCTCAGTAGTGAGTATAGACTTTTGACACTCTCTCTTTCACTCTCTCTCTTTCTTTCTCTCTTGCTAAATGGTGGGCATTGGGTAACCTGACTTTAATTATTATTTAATAAAGATTAAAAGCCACATTGGTAAGGAAAGTAGATACTTTTAACCTCGTCCATTGTTGTCTCTTCCTTGTATTGTTGTATTGTTTGAAGTACAGGTCAGTGTTGTTAGTTCATGTAATTACATCCAAGACAGATGCCACTGAGCTGTGTTAATCACAATACAGTATTGCTTTAAATGCTGCTCATTGCATTACACTGTGATTTAGATCAGGGTTCTGTTTGCAACCAGGGACCCTTTTAACTGTATTTAAAAAAAAAGGAAACAAAAGAAATCAATGGACCCCCTCATTACAGATTTGTTTTTTTTTTATATATAAACCAACAATTTAAATATTAGGCTCAATATTTACATGTGTACAATACTATATTGGGTATTTACTGGAGCCATGGAGCTTTTTATTTCTGAACTTTTCACTTCATTTTTATTAAAACAGTCATTATAATCAAGTTGACCTTACTAGGCCTACCTGTTTTCGAGTTATTGATGCTTGGATTAAACTCATTAAATTCAAGTGACCGGACAAACAGAGTAATATCTATGTACTCTGTATCATATTTATAATAACTTTTATAATAGTCGGTTGTGATTTCCACCACTATCAAAATAAAAAAGAAAAAGAAAAAAGAAAAGCAAACCCCCCCTGACTATGTACTTTGTAGACTCCAGGGGGTCTGCATATTCCACTTTGAGAAGCATGGACCTAGATGACCATTAAGAACCTGAAATATAAGTAATATCTGGACTTAAATTAACTGGAAATAAACATGAGCAGATCAGCAGGCATTTACACAAGAGTTGTGGTTAGGAGTTTTTGCTTATTAGCTGGCTAGCTTTTACTGTATTGTACTGGTGCTAAAGCATCCCACAAAGCATTTATACAAAAACAAAATGCTATTGGTTGAAAAAACGGTATGCATTTGAACAACTATAACATTTGATTTAATAATATTACTATACTTCATATGATGGGGTCCCTGGAGGACCAGTGGTTAGGCCACAGCACTGTCACCACTACAGCCCGGGTTCGATTCCCGGCCAGGGGTTGCGTGCAACAGTGCGCTCTCAGTGCCGGTCCCAAGCCCAGATAAAATTGGGGAGGGTTGCATCAGGAAGGGCATCCGGCATAAAAACTGTGCCAAATCAAATATGCAGACCAATGATCCACTGCGCTGACCCCAAAAGAGGAACTATACTTCATATGATGGAAATGTTTTCATAAATGCCCACTTCGACTCTCTGTTCCTGTTGTTTTCTTTAGAGTTAGTTTGTGAAGAAGCACTGGAAGAGAAGCAATTAAAACGTGATACATGTTTAAACAAAACCATCTCTGATAAATGTTAGCTTTTAACCGTTTTCTCGTTTCTTGGCATCCGAAATGTATGTGCCACTCCACTGCTAACTGAGAAGATGAACACTGGCAGAACACTAGGGCTTCTAAGGAGGACTGGGACTTTGCAACTTTTTGATATAATGTGTGACTGTTTTCATAGAAAATCACCCAGGCCATTTCATTCTTGAATTGCAATTTGGAGTTTTTAGTATTGTAAAAATATCAGGAAACTGTTTTAAAAACGATCATTGGCATACCAAATGACAAGCTGCTCAACACTGTCTGTGTATGTCCTGTTCTTCTCTAAGGTGATTGTTGTGGATGCTAGGCTGAGCTGTTTAGACTGGAAGTGCCCCCTCCTCTCTGTGTGCTTATGTAAACAGAGAGCAGAGAGAGAGAAAGAGAGAGAGAGAGAGAGAGATTAGTTCACTCACTCCGTCCCTTAGTCTCTACACAAGTAGACACTGAGGGAGACAAACAGAGAGTGAAGGTGGATCATCCAGTATGACTTATTGTATTTTGTTAAAGAAATCAGTAAGCAGAGATGACTCCCAAACAGGGCCTCCGGAGCAAAGGGGGCGAGCTGGCATATGACCTGGCACTTTTCAAACTCCTGGGGCGGTGACCCAGCACTTCAGGCAATAAAAGACAGGTCTGACTCGGTTGAAAAACCGATCAGAACTTCCAGTTCAGCTCGGGGTGGGACAGTTCTCCTAAAAGGGATCTCCTATGAGCAATAAAGGGTTAACCATGCTTTGGCGCTCACTGGCGTAATCGTGTGTTGAGTCAGTATCGCTAACGTTTCAATATTTTAAGTTATTCTGTATTCTGAATCGATTACAAGAACATTTCTCAAATAACATTCTTCAAATAAAGTAAGTAAGGCTTGCTGGAAAAATGTTTAGCGAAACAGTTGCTACAGTGACAAACAGTCTATTGTGGGACGTGAACATCTTCGATTTTTAAAACATGTTTTAGAATTAGTGCTATCTAACTTTGTGAACTAACATTTTGCTCTTGTTATCTGCCTGAGGAGTAAAATGCAAAATGAAGAGTGCGGGGTCGAAACAAACTACTCATTAAAAGGTGTGTTGTGGACTGTTATTGTATTATAATCAGACCCTGGCTCCATATAGCACTAAAAGCAAAATACATAGTTAGTCTGTATGGTTTTATTGACAAATGACAGATGATGACAGACCAACATCCCAAGATCTGAGTTCCCAGGACACCAAACACTGAGACGTTATGGAGTCTTTGGTGTTTAATAAAACATTACCCATGATATCTAGTTTAAATATCATTAATAGCTCAAATTTTTATTAAATATCATCAAAAGCATCAAATTTTGCCCCACCACTTTTGGAGTAGTGGTGCCACCCCTGCTCCCAAATGAGTGTGCTGCCCATAAAAGAGTGTCCCCATTAAGGAAGAAGACAAAGAGAGAGACTGCAAGAGGAAGAAAGGCTGAAATGGAGAATGGTAGCATTGTTTAAAGCACATGTGCTATCATGCACACTGAGAAGGGATAAGAAATGTGAGTGCTCTGTTGCCCCATGAAGAGAGAGTTTTTTCTGTCTGAATGTTTTGTACGTTCTTCCTGTCACATTGGCATATCTGTTTTGTGTGCGTGTGCGCACTTGGGTTTGTGTGTTCTCATTCATTTTCACTGCTTTGGTTACAGTGGATATAAAAAGAATACACACCCCGGTTAAAATGCCAAGTTTTTGAGATGTAAAAAAATGAAACCAAGATAAATCATGTCAGAACATTTTCTACTGTTATTGTGAAATTTTGTTTTGAAAGTTTTGGCGAAGCCATTCCTTTGTTGATTTGAAGGTGTGCTTCAGATCGTTGGCATGCTGAAAGGTGAAATTCCTCTTTGTCTTTAGTGTTTCAGCAGAAGCCTTAAGGTTTTGCACCAAAATTGACTGGTATTTGGAACTATTCATTATTCCCTCCACCCTGATTAAAGCCGCAGTTCCAACTGAAGAAAAGCAGCCCCGAAGCATGATGCTGCCGCCTCCATGCTTCACCATGGGGATAGTGTTATTTTGGTGATGTGCTGTGTTTTTTTTTGTTTTTTTTTTTGTTTTTTTTTTGTGCCAAGCATATCTTTCAGTATTATGGCCAAAAAGTTCAACTTTGGCCTCAACAGATCATTCCACATGCTTTTGGGAGATTGGGTGTATTTTTTTATTTTTTTTTGCAAACTTTAGCCAGGCTTGGATGTTTTTTTTTTTGTGTGTGTGAAAAAAGGCATCCTTCTTGCCACCCTACCCCATAGCCCAGACATAAGAAAAATTCGGGAGGTTGTTGTCACATGTAGGGAGCAACCAGTACTTGTGAGGAATTGTTGCAATTCTTTTAATGTTGCTGTAGGCCTCTTGGCAACCTTCCTGACCAGTTTTCTCCTGGTCTTCTCATCAATTTTAGAGGGATGTCCTGTTCTTAATAATGTCACTGTTACGCCACATTTTCTCTACTTGTTAATTATTGTCTTTACAGTGTTCCGTGGTATATCCAGTGCCTTGGAAATTTTTTGTAACCCTCTCCTGATTGATATTTTTCAATATTGATTGAAGCTTGGTAAGCTCTTTGCGACCCCGGCTTATCCAGTTGGATATTACGAAGATGATGTCAGGAAAATCAAACAGGAAAAGCTGTACTTTATTTGGGGTTAATCAGTCACTTTAATTGATGGCAGGTGTATACTAATTAGTATTTAACATGAGTTTGAATGTGATTGGTTGATTCTAAACACTCCCACAATTCCAATTATAAAAGGGTGTGCACAGTGATGCTGGGTTGTTGTTGTTCCTCTTTCCGCTGCTCCCGTTAAGGGTCGCCACAGCAGATCATTGGTCCACGTATTTTGATTTTGGCGCCGTTTTTATCCGGGCTTGGGACCGGTACTGAGAACGCACTGTTGCATGCAACCCCAGTGACTGGGATCGGTTCCCTGGTTGGGAATTGAACCTGGGCCACAGCGGTGAGATCGCTGTGGCCTAACCATTAGTCCTTCAGGGACATGCACAATTATGCAGGGTGTTGGAAGTTTTTTGTTTTTCTTTCTTTTTTTTTACTCTAAAACATTTCTGGTTGTTTGTTAGTAGATTTTTATATGTTGCAATTTCACAATAAAGGTGAAAAAGGTTCTGACATGGTTTAATTTATTTTCTTTTTTTACATCACAAAAACAATTTCAATTTTAAAAAGGGTTGTTAGACTTTTTGTATCCACAGAGTGGTTATGGCAAAGATAGTTGTTAGGTCTCAGTTACTATTGAAATTGCACTCAATAGTGCAAATACTTGCACAAATAAAGCAGACTAGTTGTGTTTGCCTGGCTTAATTCTAAATCTAAATCTCATTTTTGTAGGTTTATATTTCTTTGCAACTTTATTTCGCCTCATTTTCATTTATTGACCTGTGGTGGCCATATTGTTTACAAATCTCAACATGTTTTTAATAATTATTGAGCCTCACAGTATGCTGAGTAGTTTAACAACAAATCTGTGAAGATGGGTCAAAAATCCTATGACTAGTTCGCAAAAGTAGGTTTTGCATATTATGCAAATTAGCAAAAAAAATGGGTGGAACTAAATTGTTCTTGAGGCTGTTTTTTTTTGGGAGAATCCAAGGAATAAGCTGAATAAGGGATTAAAAAGAAAAAGGATATAGAACGAAACACAAACTTTTGAGCTATAGCGCCACCAAGAGGTGCAATCTGGTCATTTCATTTTTCTGAGTAGGGGGTGTGACACTGCATCTACCTATCAAATTTCATGTTATGTATATGCTTTACGGTTTAGGCTGCATGATTCGTTTTATCAGAGGAAAATAATAAATATAGCCGCAAGCTGCGATCTGCGGGGTCCAAGCACCCCTAGCAAATAGTGGCCCCAGTGGCCAGTTCTTGCCAAGATACATAGAACAATAAAGACACCACAGATGAACATACTTATCAAGTTTTGTGATGGTAGTTCATTGCTAGTTGTGTGAAATACCTACTGAAAGCTGATTGGCTGAAGTTGGCCATGTTTTTGAAGCAATTCAGTGATGATTAAAAATCCCTTTACAGATTAGCAGATTGATGCAGCACACCAAATTTCAGCTCAATTGGACTTTTGCTTCTTGAGAAAAAGCTATTAGGACTTAACTCTGCCCCCTTTCAATGACCATGCCCCAACCTTTGCAAACGTTCTCAGAACCTTGTCCTGAACCTGTCTTTCAAGTTTGGTTTAAATCCATAACACCAATAAGAATTACATCAGTTTGAGTAAACCAGCATTACCTCCTTAGAATTGATTGATGTATGGTGGCTATATTGTTTACAAATGTCAAAATATTTTTCCTAATTATTGAGGTTCACACTCTTCTGAGTAGTTTGACATCAGTTTTGTGAAGATAGACCAAAAATCCTAGGACTAGTTTGCAAAAGTATGTTTTGCATTGTAGAATCCAGTGTGCGAGGGTGTGGAGGAAGACTCGGGAGGCAGGACTCATGTTTATTCAGTCCGCGCTTTACAGCGCAATTTCAAAAACTAAACAAAACAGAACACTCAGTAGCAAAGGGTCTGATACAGACTCGTGGCTTTCGCTCCATCAAGTTCGCACTCCTCGGCATGTGTATGGGTGTATGTGTGTCTCGCAAGCTCCGCCAGCTATATCACTCTCTTTACAGTTTACAGGTTACAGTAGTCACTGAAAGCACAAAGAGGCACAAATAGGTAGACTGGCGGTAATAAGACACAGGTGAGAATCATCACGTGTACCCTGCTGGTTCGACCTGCCTCCTTTCTGTCCACAGCTGACGCTTGACCACGTCCCCGCTGCCACATACCCAGATTGCCTGACTCAGGCTGGGTAGCCATCCAGCCTGCAGCTGACTTGCCAATGGCGGGAGAGGTAATCCGCCACCACCATCTGCACCCCCAGCCTCTGGACCACCTTGAATTTGAATAGCTGAAGTGCCAGATAACCAGGTAGCAGAATAGCTGAAATGTGCGGATCACTTATTGGTATCCGTCATCCGGTGGAGCCATTGGAGTGGGGTGTGATCAGAACAGAGGGTAAAAGTGCACCCCAGTAGGTAGTATCAGAGGGTGAGGACCACCCACTTGATGGCCAGACACTTCTCCTCGATTGTGCTGTACTTACATGTCTCCCTTATCCATAACTTCGTCAGCGACCTCAGCGAGCTGAAGCGACCGGAAGCATCAGCAGTACTCCTCGGGTGTCCAGCTAACGCTCTGCTGAACCGAACTTGAGCCCATTTCTTCTCCGACCATTCTCATGCAGCTGCTGCATGCTCAAAATGCTCCAGGAAGGCCTCCAGATCATCCGTGGAGGCCGTCCTGCGGCAGCTTTTGGAGTGCTCGCCCATTCTCATCCTGCTCCTGCAGAAGGGCTTCGAAGTGCAGCAGCTGCTCATTGTGCATTGTTGAGGACCTCTTGGTGTTGGGTTCGGTGGATGATGGTAATCTCGCCAAGTGGGGAGGCTTCCATGGCGGTGTCAGAGTCTTCCCTGGTCCCGGGTTTCGGCAGCAATGTACCCAGTCTGTGAGGGTGTGGAGGAAGACTCGGGACGCAGGTGGAATTTTAGCTGACCTCCGGGCTCACGATTGTTCAGTCGATGCACTTTCAAAAACTCAACAAAACAGAACAAATCAACAGCAAAAGGGTCTGACATGGACTCGCGGCTTTTGCTCCATCAAGTTCACATTCACGCGTCTCGGCGTGTGTATGGGTGCATGTGTGTGCGTGCGTGTCTCGCAAGCTCCGCCAGCTATATCACGCTCTTTCTCTCTCACTGGTTACGGGAGTCACTGAAAGCCCAAAGAGGCACAAATAAGTAGACTGGCGGTAATAAGATGGTGAGAATCATCACGCATTACCTGCCGGTTCAACCCACCTCCTCTCCGTCCACAGCTGAAGGAAAAACAACCAGTGAACCGGTGACAGGGTCGTGGGCACCCAAGTCTCATTGACTCGTGTGGGGAGCGAAGGTTGGCCCGTCTAGTCCGATTCTACAGAAGAGCTCCTGTAGCACAAATTGCTGAAAAAGTTAATGCCAGATAGCACAGCACATCTTCGGGGTTCTTGTGGAGTCTGTTTTGGTGACACAAGGGGGGCCTACACAGTATTAGGCAGGTGGTTTTAATAATATGGCTGATTGGTATATGTATTTATTTAGAGTTTAACTGTGTTTATATATTTAGCATTTAACAAGAGACACAGTGACTATTGTACAAAAGACACAGTTGCTGTTGTACAAAAAGTAGCTTAAAACGTATATTGAATGGCATTTCCCTGTTGATTAAAATAATAAAAAGCAATAATTCTAGTTTGTTCCTAAATTGGCTGAATCATTTGGAAGATTTGTGATTGTGAAAAATATTTGTGAATGTTGAGAAAATGATTATCATGTTAGTCATTTAGCATAAACAACAAGACAGTTGTTACAAAGATAATGTAGCTAAACTTATATGTCTGGGACAGCCAGTGTTGCCACTTAGAAGTTTCATACATGGGATAAAACTGGGATTAAATGCAAACAAGCAGTGCCATGCTATTTGAACTATATATAGTATTCATTTTAAGAGATTCCAAACTGGCTCCAAATTGTTCATTGCATCATTTTATTAGACATTACGCAAAACAAAATATTAGATTTACTAATTTTCTCAGCAGCTGTATCATTTTTTGGTTGACAAATTCAGATCAGCATATTCCCATTGGTTCCTGACTTTTTGAACACCCTGTGGATTTGAAATTATAGCTATTATAGCTAAAAATGTAGCTCTAGGGAAACGCTAATTGCCACGCACAGGCTATCACCAGCCTATGCAAACTTCTTATCAAACTAAACACTAACATCTACAAACAGATCACTTCATTCCTTTCACTTGTGTTAGCCACTCAGAGAACTGACCAAAGCAGAGGTTCTCAGAGTGGGTTCAGGGATTTCCAGGGGTCCATGTAGCATAGACAGGGGGTCCATGATTTTTTTAATTTAGTTACAGTGGTGGACATCACAACCTACCTATCAAAGTTATTATATTTGAGTTATGAGATAGTTATAGCCTAATTAACTGGTCACAGCAAAAACCTCAGTAACAGCAAACAGGACCTAATGTGCTCTCTTGGCAGAATTTTTAGGAATAAAAAGGTCTACGGCTGTAATAAGAAGAGAAATTATACTTGGATTGGGAGTTGGGAGTCTTTGAAATTTATTTTACAGTTTGAGAACCCCTGATATAAAAATGTGTGTTACTGGGTTTGCAATGCCTTCTTAAACACCACATACATTGAAAAATGCCAGACATCTAGTTAAGTAAATACAAATATACATTCACTGTCCACTTTATTAGGAACACCTGTACACCTGGATATTCATGCCATTAGCTGATCAGCCAATCATATGGCAGCAGCGCAATGCAAAAAAAAAATCATGCGGATACAGGTCAAGAGCTTCAGTTAATATTCACATCAATCACCAGAATGAAGAAAAAGTTTGGTCTCTGTGACTTTGTTTGTGGCATGGATGTTGGTACCAGATGGGCTGGTTTGAGTATTTCAGAAACTGCTGATCTCCTGGGATTTTCACACACAACAGTCTCTAGAGTTTACACAGAATGGTGTGGAAAAACAAAAAACATTGAGTGAGCAGCAGTTCAGTGGGTGGAAATGCCTTGTTGATAAGAGGTCAGAAGAAAATGGCCAGATTGGTTCAAGCTGCCAGGAAGGATATAGTAACTCAAATAATCACTCTTTAGAACTGTGGTGAGCCGAAAAGCATCTCAGCATGCACAAAGCATCAAACCTTGAGGTGGATGGGCTACAACAGCAGAAGACCACATCGGGTTCCACTCCTGTCAGCCAAGAACAAGAATCTGAGGCTATCATGGGCACAGGCTCATCGAAACTGGACAGTTGAAGATTAGAAAAAAAAAATCACCTGATCTTTTTCCAGTCTACAACTGTCCAGTTTTGATGAGCCTGATTTGATAATCAGGATTAGCACTGTGCTATCGTCATGAAACTTGGTTGTTGGTTTGGGTAGGGGCCCACTACTATCGCTAGTGCACTATTCATGTTTGTGTACACAAAAACAAGCATATATCCTGGAAAATAAGGAGTACAGTGAAGATTCTTTCCAAAGGCACATCATTGTCCTAGTTAGGGGTAGAAGGTTGTACAGTTCTTAAAAATGGCTTTCAGTGCAAGTTTTCTCATGAAACACAAGAGGATGTTGAGGTACAGGTGTGAATGTAAAGCAGGTCAGTAGTAACTTCCTTACGTTCCTTTCTACCTCGATGAGTGTGCTGTATTACAAGTGTTATTCGTAGTCCTCTACAGGGCTTAGTGGTGTTAACCTCGATTTGGATTTCACTCGTTAGCATTACTGTCCTGTATTTGGTTAGACATGCACCATTCTTGTATGTGAGCATTCATCTTTATGGGCTCCAGGGTATTGAATGTTGCTCCTCACAGTGTTAGTGGCTTTGTCTGCTCTGAGTGGTTTCTATTCAGTGTATGGTAAGCGGCTTTCGTTTAGCTGCATTTAGCATTTTTTCTTTACAGAGTTGGTTCCCATCTCAGTGTTTTCGCCTTTGAATATTCCACATTCCCAACCAGCTAGCCGACTAGCAGAGCTTATTTCTGGCATACAACATACATAATATGCGCTGTCTCTTGATGAGTCTGCTAATTTAGCCTGCTTACAGCTAATTAGCAGCTCCTTGTTTTGAAGGACAGCACACACCACATACAAATTTTCTCTACACTTTGCTCAGATTGCCCCCCATAGTTCATGCTATACTAAGTGGAAAACCACAAATAACCATGCTACAAGACATATGCTCATGCAGTCATTGCATAAATCTCTTGGAAACAGAAGATGGGCACCTGCTGTGTGCTCACTGCTTTGGAATTCAACATCTCTAGGATGCTGTGTCTGACTCAGACAACCACTGCTCTGAATGAGCAACAATGCCACTACCAAAATGGCATGCTCTGAGTGGTGTGAAACACCTGGATAATGCATACCAACAAAGTCAGCTTGGCTTATAAACGGGCTGGACACCCAGCCCCTACTGTGACATGCAACTCTACAAAGAAGCATCTCCTCCTCATGGGCAATAACTAGAGGTATGCTGTTCCAGGATGTCTGTGCTGCTACTGTCTGAGTGTCACCACGCAGTTTCTCCAGATTCTGCAAGGTTAATATCGCCCATCATGTTTTTGTTACTATATGTTATCCAGGTGTGTAACTACCTCAATGGTTAGGAGGAGTGAATCTGAATGACAGTTATCTATACTGTCATGGGAAAAAGAAAATGCACCCTTATTCAATTCTATATTTTTATTTATAAGGGCCTAAATAACAATTAAACAAATAAAATAACAGATTTAAATATGTAGTCATTTTTTCTCAAAAAACAAACCTCCACTACTGATGCCAGATCTGATTGGGAATGGGCTGGATTGGTTTATTGCCCATTAAGGCTATGCACTTTAAATAATTTTTTAAATATTATTTTTAGCAGCAAGTTAAACGATTGTTGCAAAAACTCACAAGTAAGCATACTGCATACTGCAAATTCACGTGTGATATTAAAAACAATAGCCCTGAATTTAAAAATACATCAAGATATAATGGGACCATTTTAATTGAACAGCCAGGAAAAACAAAGAGCCGTAAGTGCATGGCTGTGCAGCTGACTCAGGGCTTATTGTTAAGCAGTGACGGGAGATTCACTGTGCTGTTAAGCTTAACATGGATGTGGGCTGACATTGGAACTCCATATATTGCTTGTCAAGCTCAGTGAGGTAACATTATTTTTCACAAGGTGGGCATAAACTGTTTGATAGGTTTTGGGAAGAGCAATATCTGAAAACTATTTCAGACTGGGAAGCACATAGAGTGCTCCAGGTGAGATATTACGAGACAGAATCCTACATCCTCACCAACTGATAATGCCTGGTTATCTAGCACAATAAATGCCTTTGCACTGGGTCATGATGTATCATTCAGATGGCTATTGTGAAATGTGGTCTGCACAGTTTGGTGGCTCATTGTCAGTGTTGTGCTGTCAGTCTCTACTAGTTTGTGATGCTTTCTGTACTCGCTGCTTTCATGATGTACTCTTGAAGGCTTGGTTTGAGATATTGTGAAAAACTGCTAGACTGATGACGCGTTTCACTTCAGCAAAGTCTTTTTTTTTTTTTTTTTTTCCCTTCAGTGCACATAGTGAGATTTGGCTCACGTTTTTTTCTGTCATTGATCGGCTTGCCATATCTGGTGCGTATGTCACATGTTTAGTCCAAAAACAGGCAGATTCCGATCTGTAACCAATCGATCCTCCCATCCTTAGTCACTACTTGACCCTTTTTTTTGGTAATCTCGGGCTGTGGGTGCATGAATACAAGATGCCCAGCTGTTTCACACCGTCCCTGGAGGTTAACCAGGTTTCATAGATGCACGGTTACATAAATAACTAGCATACCATGTCCCATCATCATTGTGAATGACAGGAGAGTAACTTTCGGAAGTTTCTATAAGAAACTTCTAGAATATAGGATATATATAATAAAGACCCATTTGACATAACGTGTTATTAAATTTATTATACGTCACAGAAGTCGAAACATTGAACTATTTACTAAATTATGTAGTTGTAATTTAACTGTGTCTACATTGTATTGAAAACATATTTAACATTCAACTTTTGCATGGTGCAGCTGTGTAAATCCTGCACTTATACCTCTTTCCCTTTGCTGCATTCTTTCTCTTTTTGTCTCCTCCCATTCTCTAAGCTCAAATCTGTTTTCTTCCCTAAAAGCCCAACCCCCTCTCATGCTCTCCTTTCCACTGTTTTTTTTTTTTTTTTTTTGACTCCCTTTCTCTCTCTCTGTCTCTCTCTCTCTCTCTCTCTCTCTGGCTTTCCTCCATCCTCTTTATCTCTCTCTATCTCTCTCTCTTTCTCTCCCTTGCTCTCTCTGGCTTCTCTCTAGTCACACAAGATTTGGAGCTGATAGTCTATTTATAGTGCCTTTGGTTCTGTCGCTATGACAACCGCACTGGAGGCCAGGGTGCCGGAGAGCTATTTTTGGAGAGCCTCTGTTATGTCAGACACACAGCCTGTTCTCTTTCTTTTTCACCGCTCCCTCTCTCCAGCTCTCTTCCGCTTTTCTGCTCCTCTGTGGCAATGTAAACTTAGGTGGTGTATGTGCGTGAAGGAGTATGGATCATATTAAACATTGTCCTACTTAAAAATTTGTTTTATTGGTAGTTTGTTCAAAAGTAACTATGCATGATCAGATTTTTCGCAGTTGCAGTGTGCTTTTTAACTGTCACTACGTGAGCTCTATTTTTAGATTCAAATAATATAAAATTACATATAATTTAGTTTAAAAAAAACTTAGAAAAAGCACAGCATTATGTTTGCTGATGGCTAAATAAAAGGTACATTTAAAAAAATAAATAAATAAATAATGATAATACCCTGATTGTATAGTCTGAGGTATTTTAGTTGGTATCTCAGTTGTTCAAGGATTAATATTGATACAGCTGTTTTTCTGTTTTGTTTTTCCACAAATTGTTGATGTGGCTAACTTTTAACCTGAGTGGATAACTGCTTGCATTATATTGAACAGAAAGGCTTCTCTGTTGTACAAGTCATATGCCTCATGTGATGCTGTGTGTGTGCGTGTGTGTGTCTGAGTGTGTGTGTGTCTGTGTGTGCGCGCGTGTATGTCTGCACGCATGCCACTTGAGGTTATTAAACTTGGAGTGTATTCTTTGCTGTATTCATCTGTTGAAAACTTTGGACTTTATTTCAAACAATTCAGTGTTTGCTTTGATCTTATCTGTCTTGAAAATGTAAAACAACTGTAAAATTTCCAAATTTTGGCAATTTTTTTTGTGATGCATCATGTCTGCTCAGTGGACAAGAAATTAATTTTACAGGGATCCTAAACATGCAGTTGGTTTTTCTGCAGAATAAAATAATCCAATGTTGACTGCTTGATCATCTAAATCTAAATTTATAAAACGAAATAAAATAAAACAAACAAACAAAAAAACCCTTCATTCCTGTTCTCTAGACCTGTTTAATTTGGTGCCCAGACAGTTTTAAGAGTTTAAATGGAGCTTGATGCACTGCAGTCATGGCTGCTATGTCTTTTTTTACTCAGAAATGCAGGGGTTATTATGGCTTCAGACTAGTTGCTTGCGCTAATATTGACGCTCCACAATTAATAGGTAGAAATGCTAGAATTGAGATGTGATCTTGGACAAGGGCTGTGGGCACAACAACGGTGGGTGTTCCACTGGCCTGCCTGTCTGTGTGGGTCTTTTCATGATGTCTGCTGGTCCATATTCAAGAATTACTGTGGGCTTCATCATTGTTATGTGTTCAATGTCTTTTCTTGTTCTTGACATACATTCATCTTGTTTTCTTCTCTTTAATGCTCATCTAAAAGACTATTCAAGATGTGAGGTGTCTGGGGCATCCTCAAAAATAGCAAAATGCTGTGAATCCATCATACTTTGGTATTGAAATGAAATGTGGACTATCATGTACATTTATTCACTGTAGGCTTCTGCATTTACTGCTTTGAAAGGAGCAGAATATACATCATGTCAGGTTTGAGTATTCCAGTAGGGCACTGCAGTGTACCTTGTATTAGTTACATTTAGCCTCGCAACTTTTACCTTCAGACATTATTGTATGATAGATTGATTGTTTTTGCAACTGTAATCTGCTTTATGTTGAATCTTTTGTTTAACCCTTTAAACTCCCACCTTTTTTAACCTTTTACCGTGAATTATTCTGGATAGTAATACTAACAGGCAAGGTGTGTAGTTAAGAAAGAACAATGTCTGGACATGCCCATGGTTTCTGGAAGTTTAAGAGGTTAAACAATATGTTCTACAGAATATTGCTACATGATACAATAAGGTATAATGAATGTTATATTTAGAGTTTAGCAAATACTTTATATTAGTTCTGATGGTCTTCATGTATTCAATTCAATTGAAGTTTATTTAGATAGCATTTTCAACAATGGACATTTCTATACACAAAGCAGCTGTATAGAAATCTGGATATAGATGTAGATTTAAATTTATCCCTAATGAGCAACCCAGGGTTGACAGTGGCAAGGAAAAACTCCCAGAGACGACATGAGGAAGAAACCTTGAAAGGAACCAGACTCAAAAGGGAGCCCATCCTCTTCAGGGTGTCCCCAGGTAGTGAGAATATGAATCATTACTCTTCTTCAACTGTATACTATAGTGTCATACAGTGTTAAATGTGTTGGAAAGATCTTCAGTATAAGCATCAGGGTCATTGTTATCTGCTGTAAAATGAATCAGACTTGAGCAAGTGCATTCATTAGGCTGTCCAAATGAGAACATCCACAATCATCTTTAAGGTATCCATGTGGTACCATCCACAGCAACCTTATGGGATCAGCGAGTGATTCTTGGGTAAAGGAGGCTCAAAGAGGAAGTAGAATATCAGGATGGGCCAGGCAAGTCCAGAAGGCAGGCATCTCATTAGGCAGCAGACGTAATGTGTAGCTTGAGGCTAATTGGAAAGCTGTTCCATAACTGAGGGGCTTTGTGAGAAAAAGCTCTGGCCCCTGCTGTAGTTTTCATTATTCTAGATACCAACAAAAAGCCTGCACTCTTTGATCGAAGCAGGCGTCATGGATCATAAAAGACCAAAAGTTCACTTAGGTACTGCAGTGCAAGACCAGTGCTTTATAGGTCATTAGTAGTATTTTAGAATCAATGTGAAATTTTACTGGGAGGCAATGCAGTGTAGATAAGATAGCGATGATGTGGTCAAATCTCCAAATCAAATCTCTCAGGAGTTGGTGGTTGAGTTTGGGTTATGATGGCTTGGGGAAAGAAGCTCCTCCTTTGCCTCTGAGTCCTGGCCATATGGTTTTGGAGGCCAGACCGCAGCCACTGGAACAAACAATAGTTGGGGTGTATGGGATCCTTGATGATCTTTGTTGCTCTAGTCCTGCACCACCTGGTGTAGATGCCCTGTAGGCTGGGTAGTGGTGACCTCTGCAGGGCTTTGCAGTCCTTCACACTGCAGATCCTGTACCAGGTTGTGATGTTCCCATTGAGGATGCTCTGTATAGTGGCAGTATAAAAGGTTTTTTGGATACAGCAGTGGGCTCAGAACACAGCCTTGAGGAGCTCCAGTGTTGAGAGTGAGGGTGTTGGAGGTGAACAATGGTATCAACAGCTGCACTAAGATCAAGCAACACAAGTAAAGAGACAACCCTGATAAGAGGCCAGTAGTAGGTCATTTACCACTTTAGCCTGCACTGTCTCAGTACTGTGATGAGCCCTAAATCCTGACTGAAAAATTTCATGAATATTATTCCTATGTGAGTATGAGCCTAACTGCTGAGCTTCAGCGTTTGCCACTTTAATGAGCCTGCTCATTTTTGCAGTTTATCCAGTCTGCCAATCATGTGGCAGCAGCAAAATTCATAAGGTCGTGCAGATACAGGTCAAGAGCTCCAGTTAATTTTCACATCAAACATGGAGAATGGAGAAGAATTGAGACTTTAACAGTGGCATGGTTGTTGGTGCCAAATGGGCTGGTTTGAGTATTTCATAAACTGCTGATCTCCTGGGAATTTCACACACAACAATCTCAAGAGATTGCAAAGAATAGTGCAAAAATCAAAAAACATTCTGTGTGTGGAGGGTTTGGAGGCTGAAACACCTTGTTTATGAGAGAGATCAGTGAAGAATGACTAGACTGGTCTGAGCTGATAGGAAGTCTATAATAAGTAATAAGCACTCTTTACAACCATGGTGAGCAGGAAAGCATCTCACAATGCACAGATCAAATCTTGAGGTGGATGGGCTACAGCAGCAGAACACTACATCAGGTTCCACTCCTGTTGTCAAGAACAAGAATCTGAGGCTATCTAGGGGACAGGCTCACGAAACTAGACAGATGAAGACTGGAAAAAGACCAGGTGGAGTCCCTGCCTCGATGTGTTAGAGCTGTTTTGGCAGTACAAGGGCACAATATTAGGCAGGTCGTTTTAATGTTATGGCTGATCAGTGTAGACCTCAGGTTGTTAACTGCTAGTTTAAAGGATATAGGTGCATAGCCAGTGTTAAGGGAGGAATTGGTTATTTTTAATAGAAGTTTGGTTGCTTCTGGTAGGAAATGTATAGGTAGGGGATCTAGTGCTAGTTGATTTTGAAGAGGAAATTAGCTAAATTAGTCCAGCCTGTTGGATGGGCGTAAAAGATATTAATTACTCTACTGATCTGGTTTTATATTGCTTTATTAATTATCAGATTGTTTTATATTGATAATTAATTATCAAATTGTCTGACTTTAAATTAATACTCTGAATTTTTTGCCTAATATTTTCAATTTTGTCATTGAAATTCATAGTCATTGCTACTACATAGTGTTGGGTTTTGTGCTTCTGTGGTGGTCTTGTTTCTAGTTGACTCTTCTAGAGTATATTAAATAAGAATCTAGGATTACTTTTGTTATCTTCTATTAGGGTGAAGGGATATGCTGATCTAGCAGCATTAAGAGCCTTTCTATAGCTAAGAAGGCTTTCCTTCCATACAATTGGGATACTGCCAGTTTAGATTGACGGCATTTCTTGTGAATCATCAAAATGAATATTAAAGTCTCCAACAATTACAGCTTTACATACAGAAACAACCAGGTTTGAGTGAAATCCTCAAATTACTGTCTAAATTCAGAATATGGCCCTGGGGGTCTGTAAATAGGAATTATTGGAAATGACAAAGTAGACATTTTTGTGGCTACGTATGTTATGTTAATATAAAGAACTTACAATGAGTTGAACTCATTAATGTATGTATGTGTTGTGAGCCTTGACATGGTCTAAAAAATGTCAAATACTTTCAGCTCAACATTGGTATCATACCAGTAGAGCATGTTGAAAACTTTACTTAGTGTCCTCACTGGTGCCACATGCATGATAACCACAATAATAAAAAGTTCAAGCTAAAACAGACCATACTAGGCACAACTGAACACCTACATTTTTTAATGATTTAAAGCAATTTGTGTTTATCATACACCTATAATGCTCTAACACCCACACTGAACAAACACAGATGTTATATCAGACCAATATTTCTGTGTATGTGTGGGACCTGCAGTCCCGATGTCACATTTCAACCCTCTGTGTCACATTCTTGGTGTATTGGGGCTGTTGCATTATTAGTCCTTTCTCTCTCACTTCCTGTCTTTTAATCTTCCTGTGTCCCCTTCAAATAAATCAGCAGGGTCTTGGTTGCAGGTTACAGGCTTATGCAGTTTAAATATGCTGTCTGCTGGAATTTCATTTTTACCATTCACTACTAGTTTTCAGAGCCATTAATAGACTACCATTACATTTAGTCTTCACCTCTGTTTTGTTGTACCCTGTGTAGCTATGCTCTTCAGCTTGAAAGTGTCTGAACTGAAACAGCAGCTCCCTCCCTTCCTCTCTCTCTCTTTCTTGCACTCTTTCACTCTCTATGTCACTGTTTCCTCCCACTAGGGCAGATCCATTGACTAGAGTGGCATCTGACTGAACACACTCTGATCAATATGACTCAGAACACTGCCTGCCTTGATCTCCAGCACAAACATGTGCCACCTGCTGTCTGTCTCCAGCACTGCAGCTACCAGGGTTTTTATATAATGTCTGATTTGTGGCGTTCTCACCTGATTCAGATCAGAAGATGATCTCTCTTGCTGGTTAAAGCATTCAACCAAGATGCATTATATTGCCAAAGATATGTGGACACCTGACCCTCACAGCCATCTGTGGGCCTTCCCCAAACTGTTGACATAAAGCTAGAAGCAAAAAATTGTCTATAATGTCTTTGTATGCTTACCATTAAGATTTCCTTTCACTGGAACTTAGGGGCAGAGCCCAAATGTGTTCTAACATGACAGTGTCCCTGTGCACAAAGCAAGATCCATGAAGACATGCTTTGCCAAGGTTGGAGTGGAAGAACTTGAGTGGCCTGCACAGAACCCTGATCGCAACGTTGCACTGAACAACTTTGTGATTAGTTGCAATGACGGCTGTGCACCAGGCTTTCTCACTGACATCAGTGGCCAACCTCTTGCGCTCTTGTGGCTGAATGGGTACAAATACTCACAGCCATGTTCCAAAATCTAGTGAAAAGCCTTCCCAGAAGAGTGGAGGCTGTTATAGCAGCAAAGGGGGGCAATATCAATATTATTGCCCATGGTTTTGGAATGGGATGTTCAATTCTCACATGTCCACATACTTTTGGCCATATAGTCAGATCTTTTTTTCATCACAGAAGTTTGAATTGTTCAAGAATTAAACTCTACTATGAGTTAACAGAAAATAAGAATCTAATCATACAGAGATGCTTTCTTTCTTCTTTTAATGTGGCATTATTGATGAACTCTTCCTGTCTCTTTTGTTCAGCTTCCTAGATAAGATTGACACTATAAAGCAAAGTGACTACACGCCTACTGATCAGGTAAAATCCAAGTCTACAGCAAGTCTAAATTATTATTATTATTATTATTATTATTGTTATCATCATTGTACTAACGTAGTAGTATGTAAGTAATAGTATGTAAGTAGTAGTATGAATGTTTTTCCGGGATATAAGCAATTAACCCAAAAAAAAAAAAAAATCCTTGTGTAAATGTATTTTTCTCTGATTTTCTCTCTTCTTCCATGTTAGGATTTGTTGAGGTGCAGAGTGCTGACCTCAGGGATCTTTGAGACGAGGTTCCAAGTGGACAAAGTTAATTTTCAGTGAGTTGAAGAGTGGAAAAAAAAAATTCCACAACTGAAGCCACAGTTGTTTAGCTGATGTATGAGTATGCACTGCAGTAATTGTCTAAATTCAAATGGAACAAGAAGAATTTTTATTTATTCATATTACTGATTCTATTTAGCAGGTACAAACCAAGTGTTATCTAGAATGATAGCTTGGTTGCTATTTAGTTTGGTAATAAGAAGCAGGTTTTTACATGGTGGGGATTTTTATTTTTTGGATACTTGCATTCTCCTGTCACTAACTTCCATTCTCACCTTCCAGCATGTTTGATGTTGGTGGTCAAAGAGATGAACGAAGGAAATGGATCCAGTGTTTTAATGGTAAATGTTTTGTTTGTTTACTGTATGTGAGTATCATTCATAGCTGGTTGTCAATTTCTAGAGGATGTCAGGTCTTTTTGGATAATTACAGTCCGCTCCAAAAGTATTGGAACGGCAAGGCCAATTCTTTTGTTTTTTGCTATACACTGAAGATAAGATACATAAAGTCTTAAAGTATATTAAATTAAATAACACCTAATATTTGGTTGCATATCTCGTGCAATAACTTCATCAAGCTGGCAACTCACTGACATCACCAAATTGTTGCATTCTTCTTTTGTGATGCTCTTCCAGGCTTGTAACACAGCTTCTTTCAGTTGTTGTTTGTTTCTCCTTTCAGTCTCTTCTTCAGGAGGTGAAATGCATGCTCAATTGGGTTAAGGTCTGATGATTGACTTGGCCAGTCTAAAACCTCCCACATTTTTCCCCAATGAAGTCCTTTGTTGTGTTGGCAGTGTGTTTTGGATCGTTGTCTTGCTGCATGATGAAGTTCCTTAGCCCATTCCAGAAGCAACCATGCAAGCCCAAGCCATGACACTACCTCCACATTGCTTGACCAATGAGTTTGTATGTTTTGGTTCATGAGCAGATCCTTCTTTCTCCACACTTTGGCCTTTCCATTACTATGGTAGAAGTTAATCTTCCAGGCTCCCAAGTGGCGGAACGGAAAAGTGTTTGCCCTATCATCTGGAGCTCTTGAGTTCAAATCCCAGTGATGCCACAGCCATCCGTGGCTGGGAGTCCAAAATTGGCTGTGCTCTCAGGGAGGGAGGGGTGGCATACTCTCTCCCCTATCAATCACAGCAACACTAGCCAATCATGGGCATCTATGAGCTCATGTATGTGGAAGTGGGTGGATGGTAAGCTGCCTCCTGATGATACATGAACAGCAGTTCGAAAAGATGTGGTCGCTGACTTCATGTACCTTGGAGGAAGCATGCGATAGCCTTTACCCTGCCTGGTTGATAGCTGTTGTGCGATAGGGGAGAGCTGATTGATGGGTGGGTTGACTGGATTGAATTGACCATGACCAGAGAGAAAATCAGGTAAAAAAAAAAAAAGTTGGTTGGTTATTGTGGCTTAGCTCTGTATTTCTTTGCAAATTCCAATCTGGCCTTCCAATTTTTACTGCTGATGAGTGGTTTGCATCTTGGTGTGTGGCCTCTATATTTCTGCTCTCAAAGTCTTCTTCGAATGTTGGATTGTGATTGTGACCCCTTTCCTGTGGAGGTTGTTGATGATGTCACTGACTGTTGTTTTTTGGGTTTTTCTTTACAGATCTCACAATGTTTCTGTTATGTTCTGTTGTTTTCCTTGGCTGACCTGTTCAATGTCTGGTTATTAGTACACCAGTGGTTTCTTTACATTTCAGGACTTTCCAAATTGTTGTATTGGCTATGCCTAATGCTTGTGCAATAGCTCTGATCTATGTTCCTTCTTTTCTCATCTTCAAAAATGGCTTGCTTTTCTCCCATACACAGCTCTCGTCTTCACGTTGGTTTATTTTTTTTAACAACATATTCAGTCTTCACAGGCGAGTTATTATCCAAGAGTAGATATTCAGAGTTATTCACTGTTTAAATAATCAATCTGACGGGGCACACCTGGGCAACAAGTAACACCTGTTATCTCATGTTCCAGTATTTTTGATTACTTGAAAAATGGGTGGGTTCAAACAAAAGGTTCCATTTTTTTTCTCAAATCCAAATATCTTCAGTGTATAGCAAAAACAAAAGAAATGGCCTTGCTGTTCCAATACTTTTGAAGGGGACTGTGTGTCTAAATCAATACAGGGGTTTCATTTAACAAGAAGTTTTACATTTGTGCACATAAGAACTGCCAGTATGCATTGGAAATTGGCATTTATAACACATGCATAAGCACAGCTGTACACATTGGGCATTGATTAATCCCACACATTCTAGATTGCACTGCTCCTGCATGGCCACATGCATTTGCTTTAAAAAACTCCTCCAAATTGCCAATCACGTGTACTTTCTATTGCCCCAAGTACGTTTAGAAAACCTCTGATGGTGTGAAAATACCTCATTATTAGTGTAGTCTTTTCTGTTGCCGTATTTGTAAATGTAATGTTCTGTAGCATGAGAAATATGAATATAAGTAAGACGTCATTGTTCAGCTCCTGGTTGGGAAATGCCAGACCTGTGTCCAATTTCTCATTGAAATGTGTCTGTGGCTAAAAACCCTACAATAGAGATCAACTAAACTTGCACTAGGCAAATGAAATCGACTGATGAGCCACACTTCACTCTCAGCAAAGAGGTTCCTGCTTCTTAAAAACACATTCCTCTCTGTGCAAAGCTGTATGTGCCAAATCTTTGAGCAATTCATCATCCCAGCCAATCTTTAGATGTGTGTTTTATAGGATATTACTTTATATTTCATCTGTGTTACCTGTTTGCACCTTGTTGTGAGCAATCAGTAATTATGCTGTCAGTTATGCTGATACAATTGACAATAAGCAAGATGGGAGCTCTTTGTAATGAGTACATAACTATACAACTGTTCTGACGCACAAGAAGGACTTGATCAATCACATTCCACGTGAACAAATGTTCATGTGCAAAAGTTTATGCACCAAACTATGTGTAAGCAAGGTTGATGAATGAGACTCGTGTTTTTTCTAGTTCCGCTGTGTTGTTGTAATCATATAGTGTTTTAACATTTCCTTAGGAAGGTGACTGAAAGTCATTTGTAATCATTTCATGTACTCAGTCAGACAGACCACAGACATTAAATGAGGCCAAAATATGTGTACAGGATCAAAGGGATAAATTATGATTTACTCTTTAAAATACATTCTGCACACCTTCTTTTTCCTGTTGTTTTACTGAGATGTTATTTGTCTAAACCCTTGAAATACTACTTTTATTTAGAGGTAAACATAAAATACATTATCCAGGTGACTCTGTGCTATATAAAGGATTTTCTGATCCTTTCATAAATTCCATGATAACTTGAATACTAAATATAGTGTAGATTTCCTCATTTAGTGCTCCTAAATAAGTATGAGTTTAGGAGTAAACACATGACACATTTCACACATTTCTTGAGGGAGAATGTAATCTTTTCTATACGATTCATTATTGTCCACATGACTAATTGTCTAAAGATATATACTATTTGCCAAATACAGCAAAACCCTTAGTGTGGAGTGATGGATGTTTTTTGGGAGCCAATTTCTGTGGATTACTGTGTGATTTAATATCTGTGTGGTTGTAGATGTGACTGCCATTATATTTGTGGTGGCCAGCAGCAGCTACAATATGGTCATCCGAGAAGACAATCAAACCAACCGTCTCCAGGAGGCATTGAACCTGTTCAAGAACATATGGAACAATAGGTAGGGCATATTGTTGTTTTTATTAATCTTCGTTTATGAAACTCTGTTTCCAGTTTGGTAATACTATGTGGTTGTATCTTATTTCCTTTGCATTGACTAATCCTAAGTTTTTTACACCACCCCCCCACCCTACCATCTCCAGATGGCTTCGAACCATTTCTGTTATTCTTTTCCTAAATAAGCAAGACCTACTAGCCGAGAAGGTTCTGGCGGGAAAATCGAAAATAGAGGAGTATTTCCCGGAGTTTTCACGCTACACAACACCAGATGATGGTCAGTAAGAACCACACACTACATTTGCCTGTCTCTCATTCCTTCTCTTTTTTTTCTCCTCATCCATAAATGCAAATATAAAACACCCAAAATGCATTGTGCATTTCCTGCTAAACATTTTTTGTTTCTAGCTACACCTGAACTGGGGGAAGACCCACGAGTTACAAGAGCAAAATATTTCATCCGGGATGAGTTCCTGGTGAGTGGATTCAGCTGCTCTGATACAGCTATGCATGAACACACTGCTACTCCACTATGCGCACACACACACAAACACACACACACACAGATCTTATTTTTATATGTTTTCCCTCAGTTGGTCACCATGCTTTTGATCACCGAGAACTTGCTTTTGAAGATGATTTTTTTAAATTTTTTTTTTTATATTGACTAATGCTAATATATTGCTCTATGTGGAGGTTCAAGGATTCTATGAATATCTCATTTGGAAACACTCCCAGCCCAACACATTCCCCTAGGTAAACTGGTATATTAACAAGGCAGATGAAGTAAGACTTCAAGGTGTGTATAATATATATATACATACATATATATATATATATATATATATATATATATATATATATATATATATAAAATTTAGTGTATAATGGCCTCAGACCCTGTGCATGCATGTTTCTCATTTTACCCTATGACAGCACAGGTTTTGGCACCAAATATGGATTTATATTTTTGGTAATGTAATCTATTACCTATGGTGTAAAAGATATTATTTCATATCCTATATCATTTACTTATATAGGAAGTGGGGAGAGTCAGAATAAGGGTTAATTTATACCGGTCAACATGCTACTGATAACCTTTTAACAAATAAAGTACAGTTGAGGCCAAACATTTACATGTACCTGGGCTAAAGACATTCAAACTCAATTTTTCAAGTCCAAACATTTCATGTTACCATACATTTCCTGTGTTAAGTCAGTTAGGGTATTTGCTGTATTTCCATAAGGTCATTTCAAAATAGTAGCTAAGAGACAGACTTTTTCGACTTTTCGAGTAGCTAAGAGACAGACTTTTTTTTTTTAGACTTCAGCTTTTGTTTACTATATAAGATTTTCGGTGGGTCAGAAGTTTTCATACACTGTGATAGTATTTGGTGGCATTGCCTTTTACTTGTTTGAACTTGAATCAAATGCTTGGGGGGAGCCTTCCACAAGCTTCTCACAATACGTTGCCCAATTTTTGCCCATGGTGTAAGTCAGTCAGGCCTTCTTGCTCAGACACAGTTTTTCAGTTCAATCCACAAACTTATGGGACTTATGGGTCACTCCAATACTTTCACTTTGTTGTCTTTAAGGCATTTTGTTACTTTGGAGGTATGCTTGAGATCATTGTCCTCCTGGAAGACGCAGTTGCAACCAAGTTTTAACTTTTTGGCTAATGTCCCAACTGTGAAGCATGCTGCCACCCCCATGCTTCACAGTTGGGATGGTGTTCTTCATATTAAAAACTCCATACATAGTACTGATCAATATGGGCAAACAGTAACATTTTTGTCCAGAGAACACACCTCCAAAAGGCTAATCACCTGCAAAGTTTAGTCTGGCTTTTATGCTGGTCTTAGAATGGGAGCTTCTTCCTAGCATGACAGCCTTTCAGGCCATGCCGATGTAGGACTCTCTTAATGTTGGATGTGCATACTTTGGGACCTGATGCCTCCAGCTGCTTTACCAGTTCCTTTTGGTTTTGTTTTGGGGTGAAGTTGAACCTTTTGGACCAATGGCTGTTCATCTCTAGGAGTTAAAAAAAGTAGTGCCTCTTTACTGAACAAGTGTCTGTTTGGTCCCAAGATATTTATATTTGCATACAGTTGTTTGTACTGATGCTAGTGGTACCTTCAGTTGTTTGGAAATTGCTCGAAAGTCCACAATTGTTTTTGAGGTCTTGGTTAAATTTCTTGGATTTTACCATGGTATCAAGGGCAGGAATGCACTGTCTCTAATGATGGGCCCTTTTACAGTCATGTGTGCTCCCATTAACTCCTATTTGTGATTAATTGGTCAATCAGAAACTTCTAAAAGTCATTTTCTGGAATTTTTCAGACTGTTTAAAGAGACAGTCAGCCTGGTGTATGTAAACTGTTGATCCACAGGAATTCTGATATAGTCTTTTATTAATTGTTTTAAAATTACCTCTAATTGACCTGCCAGAGGAAATGTATGGTAACATGAAATATGTGGAGTTATGAAAAACTGAGATTGAATATCTTTAGCCTAGGTGTATATAAACTTTTGGCGTCAACTATAGTTCGTAACTAAACGAGATAAGCGTATATGCATGAAATAACATGACATCCTTAAGTAATGTTAGTATACAATTATGAACAATTTCAGGTTTCTTGTGTGTTTAAACAAGCATGATGTGTTAGCTTCCTCCCAAACTTTGAGGTTTTTGTCCCAAGCATGTGTGTAAATACTACCAATACTTGAGCTTATGTTGCACATTAGACGATGTGAAGAAAGTGAACACAGACATTCCAACGTCAGTGCTCAGTGTTTTAATAGATCGCAGACATTATCCACAAGGAACCAACAATAGGTGAGCTGCAGACAGTAGTTAATAACCTCTAGCATATGATACAGAATCGGGTATGCTTCATCAATAAAGATAGCCAGTAAATGCCCACATACAAAGAAAGAGTATTTTGACTGACATACCACAGACCAATTCCTGTATCCTGTTGGCAAACACTGACACTATATGGCCAAAAGTTTGTGGACATCTGACCATCCCACCCATTTGTGGGCCTTCCCTAAATTGTTGCAACAAAGTTGGAAGCACACAATTGTAACAATTGTCTAGAATGTATGCTGTAGCATTAAGATTTCCCTTTTAGTGGAACTAAGAGGCCCAAACTTGTTCCAACATGACAGTGCCCCTGTGCACAAAGCGAGGTCAGTGAAGATATGGTCTGACACAGTTGGAGAGGAAGAACACGAGTGGCCTGCACAGAGCCCTAACCTCAACCTCACAGATGAACTGGAATGCCGACTGCCCCCAGGCCTTCTCGCCCAACATCAGTGTCAGACCTCACTAATGCTCTTGTGGAAGAATGGGCAAATCCGTACAGACATGCTCCAAAATTTAGTGGAAAGCCCTTCCAGAAGTGTGGAGGTTATAATAATAGTAATGTGGGAGCTAGATCTGGAATAGGATGTTCAAAAAGCACATATGGGTTTGATGGGCAAATGTCCACATACTTTTGGCCATACAGTATATTTTGCTCTGAAAAGCTTATTGTTTCACTGTGTTTGAAAGTTTGGGGTTTTTTTTCACACTGAAAATCACTTGCATGGAAGTGCATAGAGCAAGTCAGATTGCAACCTTCAACATTCTGAAGTTTGTGGCCAAAAAAGTGTACAAAAGATATCAGACACTCCGTGTCTCGTGGGTGGAGTGTCTTGAGGCTGAAACTCCTGCTAGATTCTGTGCTGTCTGGTTCCTCATGAGGCTATAGAATTAAGCCCATGATATTCTACCGAAAATCTGTAAAGCTGTCCTCAGTAAAATAAATACTACATATCCTCACCTGATATAGATTTTAGGCACCATATGGAGTTATGAAATAACTGAAGTTTGGGTGAAAGACCATGCATGAAGCCTCACCTTCTTCCTATTTTATTTCTTATAAATTCCCATGTCTCATTCTACACTGGTGACAAAGTTTCCGCTCCTCCCCGTCTTCTCCCTACCATTGTCCCTACAACTACCCAAGTCTTTGTTTGGGGGGTGTCTCGTGCAAAGCTGAAGACAAAACCAGAAGTTATCAGTGTTCTCCCCGCTTTTTACAGTTCCACAATCATCCTTAATGTCATTTAGTTGAGGGTGTGATGTGCACTCACAAAGTTTTTTTTTTTTTCTTCAACCTATTTATTAAAATCAACCTATTTCTGGCATAACATAAGGTAGCTACCATAGAGCGGTATTATATACACTGTAAAGTCCATGATCTGCATTCGTATTTTGAAGCTGACAGGCCCTTATATGTTATTACAGCTCAGTTCCTCACATTACAATGGGGTTTCCATCTTCTCCTGTTTCTTAAAATAACATGGCACAGCTGCTGCAGTAGCCATTTTCACATTGCATCCAATCTGCCTACTTTTTATGGTGAAGTTTAGGTAACTTTGAAATAAATGTTTTAATATGTAGATCTCCAGTAGTAAATATGATTTGACTGCTAATCAGTCAGTCAAATGAATGAATGAGAGCATGAATGAAATATGTTTTCACAGGTTTTGACAACTATTTCATGTAGCCATTAATTATGGATAAATGTCTCTGTGTATATCTAATCTCAAACTGAATCTGTTCATCAGAGGATCAGTACAGCAAGTGGGGACGGTCGCCACTACTGCTATCCACACTTCACTTGTGCTGTGGACACAGAAAACATCCGCCGGGTGTTCAATGACTGCCGTGACATCATCCAGCGCATGCATCTCCGGCAATATGAGCTCTTGTGATTGCCACAGCACCGCTGGAACCCAGTCTAGAACTTTCTACAGGCTTCCTGTCCTACTCATGCCCCAAAAATGCAACCATGAAACTTACTATTTATGAGTTTCCAGGACACACAGCAACATATGAGACACACAAACACAGGCTTTCTCCATCCTGAGATCGCTGAGGGGCAAGGAGAATACTGTATCGGTAATGAACAAGGGTGACTGTGCAATCCAGAAAAAGACAATATAGCCAATGACCACCAATGTTAAAAGAGAAAGCGTGTGAATACATACACATATGCTGAGAGAGAAAGGAAAAAATAAATGTTTGACCGGGACTGCCGAATATCTGCACACTTGTCGAGGCTCTGCTCAGGATGAGGAAGATATTTATATGGCATTCACAAAGACACACGTGTACAATTCTGCTCCACTCCCTCTGTCCTATGTATGTTAAACATTAGCCATGTGTTTCTAATGATGTACTTACCACACACATGCACACCACTATTGTGAAACTCCACTCTTTGCCTGAGTGAGCCTGTTGTCTCCCCTCTTCTCTCAAAATGGACTAACCCATGGAGAAGAGAAAATGATGGACTGATGCAAAGACATGGTGAAAGAATGTAGACCTTTATGGTTTGCTTGAAAGGATAAAAAGGGGGTAGAATTATGGAGTATTTTCAGCCCCGGGTTGCTGTGCTAGCAGAGCGGAGAATGACTCAAACACAAGACCCATCACATGATTCTTTTCTCCAAATGCAACAAGGAGAAATAGTGAGAACATACAATGCATAGATTCATGCAGAACAGCCAATTACAGTGCAAAAAAATTTATATGTGCGTGCACACACACAGATATATATCTGTGTATTCCTGTAACAGCACGTCAGCTCTTCTGTTTCATGGTTTCATCTGTTGAGTGTTATGCACTCTGTGTGCAAATAATGCCTTTATTCACAGTTTTAACCTTCCATTTTCCAAGATACCATAACTATACATTCTCTCCCACTCACTCTATCAGTCTGTCTGTCTGTATCTTCTCCCTTTCACTCCTCCTGCTCCCTGCTGCAGTCATCTTGTACACTGACGTGGGGACTGAGAGTTAAAAAAAATATATATATCATGACATGGAAAAGGGGTACAAAATTCAAGCAACTCGTCGCTCCTATTTTTACTCTCTCTCTTCCCCCTTAATCCCTTCGGCTTGGCTTTTTGTCTTTATTTCTCTGCTGGATCATTATTCTTGTACAGACTGTAAAATGTAATATTTTGTACAACTTTATTGAAGAAAAAAAGTAATTGTAGAAGCTCCCTGTGCCTTGATCATGATTGTACGTGTAAAATGAGCTAAGATATAAGTAAGGTAATGTTACATTGCGCTGTTCAGCTCCACCCTACCTCCTTCATTCCCCTCTCACTGTTCCACATGTGACATGAAAACTCTTCAGTCTCTTCACACTCTTGCTTAATATTGGCCATTTTTGTACCGATCTGCAACCAAATTTCTTCAAATGTCTTTAATTTCTTCTCAAACTGGATTGTAGTTAATAGAAGAAAAACGGCAAAACTGGTCTTAGGTCAAAAGCAGAGGAATCCATTTGGTGGCGCTCATCAGAGGAGTGTGGGGAGCTGCTGTCTGTCACTGTCAACTTTTGATGCATTTCCTTTCATCTTTTGTTTCTTTTATATGTTTTGCCCAGACCTTTATATATATTTTAGGATTCAAAAAAGAACCGACTGATGCTATGTAGTACAATATGAAATATGCAGTGTGTATGTATGTATGTATATATACATATATATATACGTGTGTGTGTATATATATATATATATATATATATATATATATATATATATATATATATATATATATATACACATGCATACAGACATACAGTAAAACCCCCATATACGCTTTTTCAGTTATTGCGGTTTCACTTAACTGCGGTCTGAAAAAATTAAATAGAATATTCCAGAAATACAGTATACTCTCATAATCTCTCATTTTACTCTTATACTGTCATAATTTAAATTGCGTGCCATTCTGCATAACGTGATATGAATCTCATGCGGTCCAACATCCCTTTGTCCAGTGTATCCACGCTGGGGGCTCAGGGGGGCTTGGAACCTATCCCCTGCGGATATGGGGGTCTTACTATATATATATATATATATATATATATATATTATAATGTATTAGTCAGTGTTAAATAATATTACTTTATTTTAAATTGAACTTGGATGTTGACAAATTTATTGCTGTTTTAGATGTCTACCAGCTCTGTAGTAACTCTGTAGGAGTTGAAATTAAATAATGAATATGAACTCACATTGAAGACTTTCAGATTTGAGGGTATTTACACTCAAATTGGGTAAACTCTGTAAGAATAATAGCACTTTTTATTGGTCCCCTTCTTAAGGGACCAGTAGTAATTGGGCAATTGGCTCAGCTGTTCAATGGCCAGGTGTATGTTATTCCCTCATTATTTTAGAAGTAAGCAGATGTCTAGAGCTGATATCAAGTTTGGCATTTGCATTTGGAATGGGTTGCTGTTAACTCTCAATATGAAGTCCAAAGAGCTGTCACTGCCAATAAAACAAGCCATGATTAGACTGAAAAATCAAAAACAAACTCATGAGAGGATAGCAAAAAACATTAGGTATGGCCAAATCAACTATTTGGTACATTCTTAAAAAGAAAGAAAGAACGCACTCATGAGCTCAGGAACACCAAAAGCCCAGAAAGACCACAGAAAACAACTGTGGTGAATGACAGAAGAATTCTTTCCCTGGTGAAGAAAAACCTCCTTCACAACAGATGGCCAGATCAGAACATTCTATGGACAGACGAGACAAAGATCAACTTGTACCAGAATGTTGAGAAGAGTATGGAGAAGGAAAGGAGCTGCTCATGATCCGAAGCATACCACCTCTTCTTATGGCATGGGCATGTATGGCTGTCAAAGGACCTGGTTTGTTTGTATTTACTGATGATCTGACTGTTGACAAAAGAAGCAGTATTAATATTGAAGTGTGTAGGGCTATATTATTTGCTCGGATTCATTCAAATACATCAAATACTTCAGTCCACTACTCATTTGATGGCACTTCACACTGCAGATGGACAATGACCCAAAGCATACTTCAGAAGCAGCCCAAGACTTTTTTACGGCAAAGGAATAGAATGTTCTGCAATGACCAAGTCAATCGCCTAAGCTGGATCTAATTGAGCATGCATTTCACTTGCTGAAGATCAAATGCCCAAGAACAAGCAGAAGCTGAAAATAGATACAGTAAAGGCCTGGTAGAGCATCACTAGGGAGTAAACCCATTGTCTGGTGACGTCTATGAGTTCTAGGCTTCAGCCAGTTAAAGGATTTGCAACTAAGTATTAAAAGTGACTATTTTTTTTATAGTTTGTCCAATTACATTTTGTCCCTTAAAATGTCAGGGAGACCACATATAAAAAGTGCTGTAATTCCTTCGTTCACCCGATTTGGATGTATACACCCTCAAACTAAAGCTGAAAGTCATTCATGAGCAGTATTTAATTTCGACTCCAGTATACTGTGGTAGACAGCTAAAATAACAATAAAATTGTCAATGTCCAAATATGTATGGATCTAATAGGTATATGCATACACTATATGCTCAAAAGTATGTGGACATCTGACCATCACACCTATGAGCATTGATGTTGAGATGCCACTCATCTCCCACCAACCCCCACCACCACCCCAACAAACACACACTCGCACACACCCCGTGCAGCTACAAACCCTACAAGCTTCTGGGAAGGTTTTTTTACAACATTTTGGAGTGTGTCTGTGGGAATTTGTGCACATTCAGTCATTTGTGAGCTCAAGTCATACTGATGTTGGACAAGAAGGCCTGGCTCACAGTTGATGTTCCAATTCGTGTGTGGGGTTGAAGTCAGGGCTCTGTGCGGGCAGCTGACGTTCTGCCACATAAACTCGTCAAATCATATCTTTATGGACCTTGTTTTGTGCATGGGGCATAGTCATGCTAGAACAGGAAAGGGCCTTCCTCAAACTTTGCCACAAATTTGGAAGCCTACAATTGTCAAAAAATGTGTTTGTATGCTGTAGTATTAATATTGCCCTTCACTGGAACTAAGGGGCCTAACTCAAACCCTGAAAAACCGCCCCAAATCATCATCCCTCCTCCACCAAACATTACTATTGGCACCATGCATTCCAGTAGGTAGCGTTCTCCTGGCATTCTCCAAACCCAGATTTCACTCCACAGAACATCTTTCCACTGCTTGAGAGTCCAGTGGTGGCGTGCTTTACACCACTTCAGCCGATGCTTGACATTGCGCATAGTGATCTTAGGCTTGTGTGCAGCTGCTTGGCCATAGAAGAGTAGTGAGTGATGCAACAGAGAATAAGCACTACGCACTTCTGCACTCGGCGGCCCCGCTCTTTGAGTTTATGTGATCTACTGCTTAGTGGATGAGATGATGTTGCTCCTAGATGCCTCCATTTCACAATATTAGCACTTATAATTGATCTAGCAGGGCAGAAGTGTAAAGGTGGCATCCTATGACTGTGCCATGTTTAAAGTCATTGACCTCTTCAGTACAACCCGTACTACAACTGTTATATCTCTGCATGGCTATATGCTTGATTTTATGCACATGTTAGCAATGGGAGTGGCTGAAACACCTGAACTCAATAATTAGGTGTCCACATACTTTTGACCATATTGTGTGTGTGTATTGTTTTGTGTTTTTGTCACCAATAGACTACAGTTTTGAAGGTCGGGAATTGGGCATAACTGTTTTTATAGCTTTAACTCTAAGGAGATAAAAAAATCCAAATGCAAAATCTTTCTCATTTTTCTGACAAACCAAATCACTTTGCTAAAAAAGAGTGAAAAGACAAAAAAGAGGGAGAAATAGTAAGTGCTATTTAAGTGTTAAACTTGTTCAGAGAACTCAGATTTGGTTAAATGTCCTTCCGTCTGACAAGAGCTGCTTTAGAAAACACAACACTGAACTAACCCAACTTCCTGTCCTGCTAGCCATCACACAGGAGCAGGGGCCAGCCTCTTGGTGCTCTATTGGTCCACCTTGTAACACCAGCGTTGTATTTATTCTTTTTATTTATTTGTCATTTTATACTTTGTTTTATTTTTGCAAAGCAACATTTTTTGAGTAAAAAAAAAAAAATCAACCCTCTTGAGAAATACTGACCAGTCTGAGACGGTCATGTCTTCTCCAAGATGTTAAACTATGACTTTGTCTTTTTTTTTTTTTTTTTCCCCTCTTGCTTTTGTTTCCTGGTCCAAACTCGCTGCAGCAATAAGTGAGTGAGATTTTGAGTATCAAAATGCCCTCCTGCCTGACTCTTTCTATGATACGTGGTTTCAGTGTACATGTTGCTTTTCCTTCCATGTCTCACACTTACTGTACATTTTGTACAAAGGTTCAAATTATAGCCGTAAAAAAAAAAAGTGTGTAACTGTCTGAGTTACAGACACATACATACATGCACTTTTGTGTGCACATGCACGCCCCCCACCCCACCCCCACCCCCCCCAAAAAAAAAATCAAAACCATAACTTCTCTGACTTTGTTTTGGTTGGTGGTTCTTACAGATTCACTAAATTACTTTTTACTTACTGAATTTGGTTTTCCTAAGAACTGTAACTAGGTCAAAGAACTGTAACTGGGTTAAATTATATTTGCTGATTTAACCACTGATTTAAATTGGATCACCACATATCATCCATATTATTACCAATATATTTCTGTACATGGATATACACAACTTGGTTATTTCTGTGTGTTTCTGCGGACAAATTGCTTTTCATACCTTATGGAGCTTATTTGTTCCTCCATGTCACATTATTCTTGTTGAAATAATATCTAAATGTATCATATTGTCTCCTTAATCAGAAATGCTATGGAATCTAAACATAAAAAAACGTGTGTCCACCTTAAATTATCCACCTTAAAAAAAACTGATGAATGATTTACTTCACAGTGTTTCACCATTCTGGTTTAATTATTTTACCAAAAAGGTAGGTACGTAGATAACAAATTACACACCAATATAAACAACAATGTACTCAACAAAAACCTGGTTACATTTATTCACAATGTTAATCAATTATGCATACATGAAGATGTGGATTTGCTGCACTTTTGGTAGCAATGGGCATTTGTAGGTCTGTTTCGGCACTGTCGAAATTTTATTTGAAATTGCTTTCCTTGTGAATCCTAGGGGAAGTAATTAACTGCATATGGGCTGAAATCTGGTGTTATTTCCATAAGTATTCAAATCAGAATTACCTTTCAGAGATAAAGGGGGTAAATATCATGAACATTAAATATTATAATGCCAATATGAGAGTATGGGTCTATTTGGAAGCACTTGCATGTTAGCAGCAATACTTATATATTCCTTCTTGACTAGTACCAACAATATTGTTTTTGTTTCTAAAAGAAAAAGTAATTATTCTATTTCAAGTTGCAAATAAGTTCTCAAAGCAATGATTGTTTACCACTAAATATTTTTCTTAGTCATTTTAAACTGCACTGACCTCAACCCAACTGCAACGTGTATACATCAAGTTAATAGCTTTAGCAGAACACTACTATAGTGATGTTGCCCAGGCCATCTCTTTTCATTTTTAATTTTCTGACTGAACCCATTCAGTAGTGTTCAGAATAGCTTGGATTTGAGGACTGAACACTTAATAACATGGGAATTGCCTGTATCTATACAGTCAGGTCCATAAGTATTTGGACAGTGATACGATTTTTCGTTATTTTGCTTCTGTACACCACAAGCAATTAAGATGTGATTGAAATGTAGACTTTCAGCTTTAATTCAAGGGGTTTAGCAAAAATAGTGCAATAACCATTTAGGAGTTACAGCCATTTTTCCAGCGTCCCTCCATTTTCACAGGCTCAAAAGTAATTGGACAAACTAACAATCATAAATATTAGGATTATTTTCAATACTTGGATGCAAATCCTTATGACCCAAAACCAGTGACCCACTTCCACTGGTAGCCATACATGCCCATGCCGTAACACTTCCTCCACATGCCCATGCCGTAACACTTCCGCCACATGTTTAACAGATGATGTGGTATGTGATGTGCTTTGGATCATGAGCCCTTCCTTTCCTTTTCCATACTCTTCTCTTCCCATCATTCTGGTACAAGTTAATCTTGCATCAGAACTGGTCAGGATTTTTTAAGAGGTTTTTTAGCAAAGTCTAACCTGGGGTTTCTGTTCTTGAGTGTTACCAGTGGATTGCATCTTGAGGTAAACCATCTGTATTTAAATTCATGAAGACGTCTCTTGATTGTAGACTTTGACAATGATAAGCCTACCTCCTCCAGAGTGTTCTTAACTTGGCTAGATGTTGTGAAGAGGTTTTTCTTTCAAGGAAAGAATTCTGCTATCATCCACTTTAGTTGTCTTCCGTGGTCTTCCAGGCCTTTTGGTGTTGCTGAGCTCTCCAGTGCATTCCTTCTTTTTAGGAATGTACCAAATTGTTGCTTTGGCCACTCCTAAAGTTTCTGCTATCTCTCTGAAAGGACTGTTTTGTTTTTTCAGTCTAATGATGGCCTCCTTTGCTTACATCAACACCTCTTTGGATCGCATTGAGAGTTCCCATGAACAGCAAACAAATACAAATTCAATGCTTGGAATCAACTCCAGACCTTTTATCTCTTTACTTTGCCATGAAATAATGAGGAAGCAGGCCACACTTGGCCATGAAACTGCTTATCAGTCAATTGTCCAAATACTTTTGAGTCTGTGAAAATGGAGGGACTCTGTAAAAAATGGCTGTAATTCCTAAACAGTTACTGTCATGTTTTTGCTAAACCCCTTGAATTAAAGCTGAAAGTCTACACTTCAGTCACATTTTGATTGCTTCATTTCCATTGTGGTGGTGTACAGTGATGTGGTGTATATTGGTGGTGTATATTATATATATATATATATATATATATATATATATATATATATATATATATATATATATATATATACACACACACCAATCAGCCATAACATTAAAACCACCTGCCTCTCCACAAGACCACTGAAGGTGTGCTGTGGTACTGTATCTGGCACCAAAACATTAGAAGCAGATCCTTTAAGTCCTGTAAGTTCAGAGGTGGGGCCTCCATTGATCAGACTTGTTTGTTCAGCACATCATACAGATGTTTGGATTGAGATCTGGGGAATTTGGAGGCCAACTCAATCCCTTGAATTCTTTGTCATGTTCCTCAAACCATCCCTGAACAATTTTTGCAGTGTGGCAGGGCGCATTATCCTGCTGAAAGAGGCCACTGCTGAAAGAGGCCATTAGGGAATACTGTTGCCATGAAGGATTGTACTTGGTCTGCAACAATGTTTAGCTAGGTGGTACATGTCAACGTAACATCCACATGAATGCCAGGACCCAAGGTTTCCCAGCAGAACATTGCCCAGAGCATCACATTCTGGTGCCAACTCTTCCCTAGGTAAGTGACGCACACAAACCCGGCCATCCACATGATGTAAGAAAACACTCATCAGACCAGGCCACCTTCTTCCATTCCCCCATTGTCCAGATCTGATTCCCACGTTCCCATTGTAGGTGCTTTTGATGTTGGACAGGGGTCAACATGGACACTCTGACTGGTCTGTGGTTACGCAGCCACATACACAGCAAGCTGCAATGCACTGTGTTTTCTGACACCTTTCTGTCAAAGCTAGCATTAACTTTTTCAGCAATTTGTGCTACAGTAGCTTTTCTGTGGGTTTGGACCAGATGGGCTAGCTTTCGCACATCATTGAGCCTTAGATACCCATGACCCTGTCGCCGGTTCAGCAGTTGTCCTTCCTTGGACCACTTTTGGCAGTTACTGACCAATGCATACTGGGAACACCCCCAAAAGACCTGCTGTTTTGGAGGTGCTCTGACCATCAGGAGATGCTCTGACCTAGCCATCACAATTTGGCCCTTGTCAAAGTCGCTCAGATGCTTACGCTTGCCCATTTTTCCTGCTTCCAACAAATCAACTTAAAGAATTGACTGTTCACTTGCTGCCTAATATATCCCATCCCTTGACAGGTGCCACTGTAGTGAGATAATCAATGTTATTCACTTCACCTGTCAGTGGTTTTAATGTTATGTCTTAGTGGAAAAATGGTACTGAATGATTCTAGGTTGAAATGTTAATGCAACAAAGTAGTGATAAGAGGTGGTAATTAATGATAAGATGTGGTAATGGAAATGCATATAATGATTATTATTTAACATATAATTTTAAAGCCCAAAAATGTGCCCATCTTTAACCATTACCAACCAAGACCAATTGCAGATTAGGAAATATGTATCGGTGGGGGAAATATTCATTCATTCATTCTTCTTCAGAAACTTCTTTATCCTGGTCAGGAACACTGGTTGCAATGCCAGTCCATAGCAGGGGACCATGCAAACTCAAATTGGCACACTCATTGACTCCTAGGGGCAATCCACCTACCTTTTTGGGAGGTGTGAAAAAACAGAGAACCTGGTGGACAACCAGGCAGACAAAGGGTGAACATGTGAAACTCCAAACAGTTTTAAGCTCAGGATTAAATTGGATACCCTGTAGCTGTGAGGCAGCAACCTCCCTGTGAGGTTGCTGTGCCACCATGCCAGCCAGTAAAGGTTATGGTTAAACTGTATATAAGGTAATAAGAATTATTTGATGCATATTTTATTTATGACGTTGTACTGTCTTTAACCACTTTTGTCACATTTTGCATGCCATACTACACATCTGCTACTCTCCTGCTTCTGGAAACTTTGTGGTTGCATATTTTCTCCAGTATGAGTGTAAATTTGTTGTCAGCAAAATATACCAATATTCATATACTCATTCACACCTAGGGGGAATTTAGTAGTAAATTAATAAGTATAATTTATATGGCAACTTTCTCAAACCCAGTGTCACTTAACAAATTTGGGAACAGAAACACAAAGACATGAAAACAAACATGGTTGTGTGCAGAGTTTTTCCAAACACTGTTGCTGTGACCAAATTTCAGTCCATACGGCTCTGAATGCCGGGCTATGGAGCCACGGAGCACAATGCCTTACATGTTCAACAAGAAAAACCTGAAACAATCAATCCTGAGACCCTTTTCCCTCTTTGCTGTTTGCTTTGTTTACTCCCTCACACACTTACATGATCTCTGATCTCTCCCTGATTAGTTGATGGCTCTCACCTGTCCTTGTGTAGTTGGACTATTTTTGTGCATAAAGCTGGGGAATGATGATGTTGATGCAGCTACACTGGCATAAGACATAATACAAATTACAAGCCAATCCTGACCCATCACCCCTGAATGAGAATTACTAATACAGGATTGTCAGAACAGCTCAGGTACATCATACTATAGAGAGTTTTTGACCCCTAAGTCATGATTTTTATCAAGAAGTCATATGCATTGTAGTTTTAAAGAGACATGAGGTTGCATGGCTGTTGCATTTTGAGAATCCACCATACTTGTTGGGTTGGAGGCTAGCAGGATGCTAGCCAACCTTATTTACTGAGTTCCTTGCAACTAAGAACAAAAAGATACAGTTTTTCACTAACTAGATATAGTTTCTTTTAAAATTTGGGGGAAAAAAAACATGTCTCATCCATCACAGATTAACAGTTGATCTGATGATCAAATCACCACAATTTTCTGCAAATAGAGGAATGTTTAACAGGTTCACCTTAATGGAATGCAATTGATTGTTTAACTGTTACATCCAAAAAAAGATTTAATGGACAGATGAGATTAAAAAAAAAAAAATCAGTACACAGGTATAAAAGACAAAATGGGAATATACTGTATTCGAGTAGTTGGCAACAAACACAACTGGGTTTATCTCACTTCAGGTGTGACCCAGGCCAAGACAAAAAAATAAAAGCCCATGCTAACTTTACACAAGCTTCCCTACACAAAAGTAAAATACAAAAAGACACACAAATTCCCCTCTCTCACTTACTATTACTAAAAATAAATAAACCAAACAAAATGGCAGTCAATTCCTACACCTAGTGAAACAAACTCACTGTATTCAAAGGTGTTCTACTGGATTCAGATCCGGTGATTGGAAAGGCCACTGAAGAATATTGAACTCATTGTCATGTTCATGAAACCAGTTTTGCTTTGTGACATGGTGCATTATCATGTTGGAAGTAGCCATTAGAAAATGGGTAAATTGTGGCCATGGTCAGAAAGAATAATCAAATAAGCTGTGGCATTCAAGCAATGATTGGTATTAATTGGCCCAGAATGTGCCAAGAAAACATTCCCCACACCATTATGCCATCTCCACCAGCCTGGACTGTTGACACAAGGTAGGTTGGATCCATGGATTCATGCTATTGGTGCCAAATTCCGACCCCACCAGCTGTGCGCCTCAGCAGAAATCATGATTCATCAGACCAGGCTACATTTTTCCAGTCTTCAACTGTACCTGTGCCCACTGCAGCCTCGGCTTTCTGTTCTTGGCTGACAGAAGTGGAACCCGATGTGGTCTTCTGCTGTTGTAGCCCATCCACTTCAAGGTTCAACATGTGCATTCTGAGATGCTTTTCTGCTCACCACAATTGTACAGAGTGGTAATTTGAGTTACTGTAGCCTTTCTGTCAGCTCGGGCCAGTCTGGCCATTCTCTGATGACCTTTTTTGTCAACAAGGCATTTCTCTTCACAGAACTGCCACTCACTGGATGTTTTTTCTTTATTGCACCATACTGAGTAAACTCTAGAGACTGTTGTGCTTGAAAATCCCAGGAGATTAGCAGTTTTAGAAATGCTCAAACCAGCCTGTCTACCACCAACAATCATGCCACGGTCAAAATCATTGAGATCACATTTTTCCCCATTATGATGGTTTATGTGAACAATATCCGAAGCTGCTGGCCTGTATCTACATGATTTTATGCATTGCACTGCTGCTACATGAGTGGCTGATAAGATGATTGCATGAATGAATAGGTGCTACAATAATATAGTGTAAATAAAAGGTTCTTTGAGTGTAGATTTATATACCTAATGAGCAAGCCAGAGGCAACAGTGCCAAGGAAAATCTCCCTCAGATGACATAATGAAAAAACCTTCACTCAAACCAGGCCAAAAGGGAACCACTCCTCTTCTGTGTGAGAATGGATTGTGCAATTTTGAATCATTATGTAATTACTATATATAAAGTCAAAAGTACGAAGTGTGTTCTTCAGTATCAGAGTCTTCATTTTTTTATTAGATTTTTAACTTTAACTTTAACTTTGTATAGTTCCCCGGCCATCCTCATCAGTAGCAAGTTATTCTCAGGTAAAGGAAGCTCAAAGCAGAAATAGAGCACCAGGATGGGCTAGGCAGTTCAGGAGGGTCCATCGACCTCTGCCCCTGCCATAATCGTTGTTATTCTAGGTACTAATAAAGAGCCTGCACCCTTTGATCAAAGCAAGTGTGGTGGATCATAATATTCCAAAATGTCACTCAGATAACACGGGTGAAACTATTTATAGGTCATTAGTGTATTTTATAATCAATAGAAAATTTTACTGGGAGCCAATGCAAAATTGATCAAAATTTCTGGTTCTATCAAGGACTCTGGCTGCAGCATTTTGGACTAACTGGAGTTTGTTTATGCACCACCTGAAAATCCAGACAGAAGATGAGCATACTGACTGTCGTAGACATTTGAAAGGCTATAATATTACCTCCAGTGCTAAATACCCTCTCTGAGGCTGCACTGATGGCAAGGATACACAGGTCTTTTTTTTTTTTTTTTTCACTAAATGGCAGATGAGGAAAGTTCACCTCATGTAGCTTCTACCATGTAAGTCACTCCTGCTGTCTGCCAGTGGACAATGCAAATAGTGGTTTAGTTCAGCCTCAGTTTTCTCTCTCTCAGACGGATGTCATGAAAGTGGTTGCCAGGGTCCTTTTCTGTCACTTTGTAGCACTTTGGGTGTTCTTCCTATGCTGAGTAAGGAGGTATGGGTCAAATTTTGTTGTAATTTTGTAATCAGTCCTTCAATCACAGGCTCTTTGTACTTGTAGAAACTGCCTCAAATCACTGGCAATATCTTCGCCTGTGTGGTCCTTCAGAAGGAAACTCGTTTTTAAGGCAGGAGGTGCACAGCTTCCAATTAATGTAGTGCATGGTCAGGCTAACGTAAGGCTCTGAAGTTCAACTTGACCACATCTGTGGTTGAAGCATAGAATGTCACTGTCAGTAGCATAGTAGCTAACCTATGCTGTCTTTGAAAAGTATTTCCTTGATGAGATGCATGACTGTGGACTGCTTCTTACCTGCATGGGCAGCCATATCAGATGACATGAAGTTGATCTGCACTCTCTCCACTAGTGTCCCACAAGGTTTAATGCTGGGCCCTCTTCTTTTCTCCCTCTATACCCACTCTCTCCATGAGGCTATATCCTCACATGGATTTTCATTCCACTGCTGTGCTGACACTCAACTCATCCTCTCCTTTCCTACCTCAGACACTCATGTTTCTGCTGGGATCTCAGGAAGTCTGGCAGGCATCATGAATGGTAGCTCACCAGCTGAAACTCAATGCCAGCAAAACTGAGCTGCTGTATATCCCTGTATATCCCTTGGCATAACCCTGACATCCAACAATCCTTCATTGCTAACTGCAGTCATGCTAGTTGCTCCTTTACATCATCAGTAGGATGTGACCTATCCTGTCCACAGAGGCCACTCAGGTTCTTGTTCAGTTCCTTGTCATCTCAAGTGTGGCCTACTGCAACTTCTGCCTCTCCATGCCATCCAACCCTTCCAAATGACAAACTGAAAAGAATGCAGCTGCAAGACTTGTTTTCACACTCACTAAGTTCTCCTACACCACCCCATTGCTGTGTTCCCTCCACTGGCTTTCTGTAGCTGCTCACATCAGATTTAAAATTTCATGCTTGCCTACAAAGTCAAAAATGGAACAGCCTGGGGGGAGGGGACACCCTGCTCTGTGCCACACTCCCACTGATACTCTACAGCACAGCTCAGCTGGAGTTTTCTAAAGCTGCTTTGTGACAATGTCCATCGAAAAAAGCACAATATAAATAAAATTGAATTGAATTAAATACACAGCAATGGCTGCAACACACACCACTATTGTAGATGGGAACTTTATGCTGTCTAGCAAAGCCATTAGTCTAGAGAAATATCGATCAGTGTTTGGCTATAAAAATATCCCAAACTTTGAACATCCCAGGAAGCACCATAAAATCCATTATTTAAAAAATGGAAAGAATATTGCCAACGACTCTGCCTAGAGAAGGCTGTCCAGCAATAGTCAGTGGCCTGTAAGGTGTGCAATAGTCAGAGAAGAAACCAAGAGGGGGATAACTCTCAACATGATGCTACCATGCTTCACTGCGGGCATGGTGTTCTCAGGGTGATGAGCAATGTAGGGTTTCCACCAAACACAGCACATTGTGCCAATGCCAAAATGTCTCATCAGACCACAAAACATTTGTCCACATTTTTGCTGAGTCTCCAACATGCCTTTGGGCAAACCCCAAATGAGATTTCATATTGCTTTTTTCAATAATGTTTTTCTCTCACCACTCTTCCATAAAGTCCATCTTTGTGGAGTGTCCGGCTATCTATTTTCTCCCATCTCAGTTGTGGATCTCTCCTATTCCTTCACCATGGCCTCTTGGTTACTTCCCTGACAAACACCCTCCTCACCCTGTCACTTCTCCAGAACTTTGTCCTGGACTTGTTTTGTTAACTCCTTGGTCTTCATGTTTGATTAGGTATGTTCTCTATCATGGGGCCTTCCAGGAACATAGGTATTGATCCTGAGATCCCAAGTCACTTGCACACAGGTAGACTCAATTTAGGTGTCATACTCCTCTAACCTCTCATAATACATAGAGGATTGGAATGGGCTTTGGCTGTATGTTTATTTCTAGAATCAGCTGAGCCACATCTGAAATCAGGTTGTCCACATGCCACACAGCTTTCCAGATGTTGCACAATAGTGGAACAATATGCTCACTGCCTCATTTAGCTCCATAGAATTATTATTGTAGCTGGTGGTCAAAAATGGGGACTGCAACAAGTGCTAATAGAGGCCCATTGGGGAAGGAATCATGCTGCTTCCATGCTCGCTCTATGAACATTTTGGGTGGAGGCATTGGCCACTGTTAGGACCAATTTATACTTCTGCTGTAATGCGTATTTGTGTTTGTGTCATGATGCATAAAGGGGGATTATGGGTAAATGTGGCACACAAAGACACGTGCTAGCACACAGTCCTCCCATGAGTTAACTACAGATCTACAATGCTATGCATTGGGTGAATATATATATATATATATATATATATATATATATATATATATGCTATATAATGGCTGTAGTTCATTATAATGGCCAGTTTAATCCTACACTTTACCTTTCCTTTCTTCTAATGGACTCCCAATAAAGACACAGTGTAAGTGATGTTAACCACAGCAACTCAATAAAAATGAAAACTAAAGCATTGTTCGTGATCGATACAATTGTGGACATGAACACCAGTTACACTGAAGTGCTTCGATTCAAAAGCCGTACTGCTGAATACTGAATTAAACCACTTTAGAAATGCCATCTGTGAGAATTCATTTGGTTTATAATTAATCATGCTAGGTTTCATTTTCCCCAGAACTTTTGTTTCAAAACAAAATTATGTCTATCTTCTATTTATTATTCCTACACTGAAACACTGAACTCGGTTCTTCTTCAGTGTGTAATTCAGTAAATTCTGGTATGGTTCACGTGACAGCACCTCCTAGAGGACACACTCATGTTACATGCAAGTATGAATATTTCACCCTGTGCAAGCATCTGTGCACGATGTCCTGACCTGCCCACAGAGATGCGCACACAGATGTATAAATCAACCCTTAATGACAATGTTGCCAAAGTCATGGTTTTAAAATCATATTGAGCTAGTTTAAAAATACTTGGCGATGGGCGCAAAGATCTTGTTTAATAGCAAATAATCAGTTTTTTTTTTTTTTTTTTTTGCAAAACCTGAATGTTTTGGGCTAGTTTCAGGCATTTCGTTTGATTTTTGTGATGTAGTTGGGCTGGAAATTTTGCTGAAACCTGGAATACACCTTGGAAGGGATCTTAGTCCATTGCAGGCAAAACATACACACATTCACACCTAGGAGCAATTTATTTTAGCCAATTAACCTACTAGCATGTATTTGGAAGATGGGAGGAAACCCAAAGGAAAGCCTCAGGGACAAGGGGAAAACATGCAGAGAAACTCCATACAGATATAACCCAAGCTCAGGCTAGAGAACCAGGGACCCTGGAGCTGTGAGTTGGAAATGATACCCATTCTGCCACTGCACTGCTCAAATATAAAAAGCAGGTCTGAAAAATCTGTCCTGTGTACCAGGTCTGGCTTGTTGGGCCTGCCACCAAAGAGGCCCTGCAGAAGAGAGCACAGGTTTGAGAATCATGAAACCAGCACAGGCAAACAGAGCATTACCAAAACTCTGTCCCCCAGCCTGCCCTGGAGCGAGCCTTACACTGCACTAACCCCACCCAGGCAAAAGTGTCTCTAGATTTCACACAAAATGGTGCGAAAAACAAAAGCTATCCAGTGAACGGCAGTTATCAAGCTGCTGTCACATGATTGGCTGGTGGGATAAATGCATGAATGATATTCATGATTACAGATGTTCCAAATATAGTGACTGGTGTGTGGGTGGCATTGCAATGTATTTAAATAGAATTATGTGAGGAAGGTTATTTTTGTCTTGTTTTAAACACAGAGCTCATGCACTTTACATTGAACTTTCCTAATTTTAAGTGTGTTTAGTACCTTAAAAAATATATACTGTGTACATGTGCATAATCAAGGAAGACTTTATATCTCACTACATACTTTAATGTTTAAAAATATTTGAAAATATTTTAATATTGTTTGAATATTTAAAAAAAAAAATCTGCTTTAATGTGGTGGCATATTGCTAGATTTTCTTTTAAGCCAGGTGACACCAAAAACCAGCAAAAGTCAGTTTTAATCATTTAAACAGCCATTTTAAAATTCATTTGAAAAAAAATCTTTATATATTCTAGAGAAAATCTAGAATGAATAACAGTGAAGGCCACAAATACTAGAAATAAACCTTCATAATTAAGTATGCAAAATAATAGCAAATTAGCAAAATGTGGAAACCGTCCTTAAACGTGTTATTTACTTGAAATGTAAAGAGCTAACAACACCACTTTCAGATTACGTATTTAATATCACTTATGTTGACCGTATCATCTCAATCTTTTGTATTTCTAGATCTAAGAATAAAACAGTAGTAATAAACAGTATATATATATATATGTGTGTGTGTGTGTGTGTGTGTACAAACCTGAACAAATGAAGAGTAAAATATTTCAATCATTTTTCTGTAGTAAACTAAATATTTACATATCTTAGAAATAACCACACAAAATTACTTCAATATGTTTAATTTCCTTAAAAACTCTCCAATATTCAGTCTTTAGAAAATATCAGATACATTTCCTTACTGACACAGCAGTTCTTCACACAACCTCAGAAATCAACAAATGCTGACCTGGATGCTGCAGGCATGATTAATACTTACTCTACCCCTTCTTAAAATAAAGATCTGCAGTATTTATACAAGGATTTATATCTATCCTTTTCAAACCATGTGGGAATTTCATAAAGTTTGGGTGCACATATAGACCTCTTCATAAAAGAATTCTTGAAACAAACAAACAAACAAACAAACAAAAAATGTCTAAATCATTGAACAGGCAAACACAATACCTTTCTTTCCCTACATACACTGAAGACAGACCCTTTATCCTCAACACTCACACTCCATAAATACTATAATGCCAAAAGTATGTGGACACCTGACCAGCACATCTACATATGGGCCTTCCCCTAACTGTGCCACAAAGCTAAAAGCACACAATTGTCTAGAATTAGATAGACAATAGATTGTCTTTGTATGATGTAACTAAGATTTCCTTTCACTGGAACTAAGGGGTCTAGCCCAAACCTGTCCCAGCATGACAATGCCCCTGTGCACAAACTGAGCTCCGTAAACACAAGGTTTATGGAGCAAGGCTGGCGTGGGAGAACCCTATTGGCCGGCACAGAGCCCTGACCTCAACCCCACTGAACATCTTTGGGATAAATCGGTTGACTGTGCTGACAAGGCTTCTTGCCCAACCTCACTAATGCTCATTTGGTTGAAAGCAGTACAGCCACGTTCCAAAATCTAATGGAGAGCCTTTTCAAAAGAGTGGAGGCTGTTACAGCAGGAAAAGGGGGACTAAATCTGGAATGGGATGTTCAACAAGCATGTGTGGGTACGATCGGCAGGTGTCCGCATAGTTTTGAAGATACAGTATTTTTGTATTTAAAATAAATAACTGAAATTTCATTCTAATTTCATATTGTACAGAACACAGCAGTAGTACAGTCACATACATTAGACCTGAGTTGTGTTTGGTCAAAGGTCCACTTGACAAAGGTGGCAGGGTCATTAATCAGAGACAGACAGGTGCAATAAATACAATCACAGTCACAATTTCAACCCTTACAAATAGCTTGCCGAGGGGGGTGGGGGTGGGGTTAACATTTGTAATCTAAATTTTAATAAATCACACAGGTGTGTGGTTATAAAAACCATTATTCAACTGAGAAGGGCAAAATGCCAACACACCAAGCAGACTGAACCAAAGCTATTTATTCAGGTCACAAGTCTCTCATGATCAAGAGAAAATTTGGTCACTTATGAAACACTTCCTCATGTTTCTGAACTACTAGAACAATGTTCCACTTTTCATGGTATCTCCCTGTTTTTGCTCCTCATTAAGCAAATTCTGGAATCAAGTTCAGGGACTGTGTGAAAGCATGCTGTAGTGTGCACATTATAACCAGGAACGATGGACTCCTTTTTAAAGGGCCAACAACTAAAGAATTGTTGTTTTTGCATCTTTCTTTGTTTTCTGCTGTTGTTAATTACAAATGAAACTGAAGACAAGGAATGGAAGCAAAAAAAGAAACTTTTGGATAAGAAAAAGACACACAAAACTAGGCTTCTAGCTTTTGGGTGGATTTGAGAGGTGCTTTTCTGTGTAGCAACAGTATTAAAGAAGAAGCTGTCGTTTTACTTACACATCTAGTCCTTACTGAGAACAAGACAACTTGAAAACAGTTATGGAAAACAATTCGTTAAAGCACAAAGACTGGCTTACTTTGAAGCCTGTGTAACAGGAGGGGAAACTGCACCCTTTTCATGTCACTGGATTTATCTGAAACGCCAAATTCTGCACAAGAAGAACATTAGTGGGCGCTGTTTCTTTATATTGCGTTTATGTGAGAATAGATGGCTCACAGGAAGTTCACACAAAAGAGCTTGCTTCTTCAGTTGGGTACACATAAACTGCATCATTGGAACTTTGTCATAAACAGAACAAGGATTAGAATGATGACTATGACAAACAGGATTAAAATCACCAGCATCTTTCGATTTTTTTTTTGGTACTGTTCAGCCTAAAGGGACAGGAAAAGCTACTGTTAATATTTGCAAAGCACAGCATGTATTTTCAATGATACGGTTGATAAAGAAGGCAATACTGGATACTTAAGTGTTGTTAACTTTTGTTGGACAATTAAGAACAGTTAATAGAGAAGGATGGCCGTTACCTTTTGTAACTGTTTCAGTCCATCCTCCGTTTTGATGCAGGCTTGCTCCACGTTGAAGTCAATTCTGTCAAGAACTGTACCCTGTTTCAAGTACACAGATATGTTGCCTTTTCATTCAGTCACAGTCACGTTTGTCAGTATGACGTGTTCGATGATACAAATGATAAGATTCTGTGTTTTGTCTTAACCACATTGATAACATTCGTACACCACTGAATGAAATTGTATGAGCAATGTCAAAGTGATCAAATATGACTGTCTAAGGATAGCGAGGGTGAAATATTAAACAATTCCATTACCATTAATTATAATGTCAGTGAAAAACAAATGCCTAAAGCAAGTCTTTCAACAGCGTACAGTCGATAGAAAACGTCTACACGCCTCTGTTAAAACTGCAGGTTTTTGTGAGGTTAAAAAAATGAAACCAAGATAAATCATATCAGAACTTTTTCCACCTTTAATGTGATATAGCAGCCAACAAAACTAAAAAAAAAAAAAGCCAGCCAACCATATCTTTTTGAACTGCTGCTCATGCTGCGTCACGGGGGGGGTGAAACACACTCGGAGGAAAGCACTATCTGTAGCATCGTTAGGATTTAAACTCACAAGCTCTAGACAACAGGGTGAATGCTTTTCTGTTGCAGCACTTGGGAGCTAACTTAGCACACTGAACTTGATCTGGCGATTTTATTCCACTCTTCCTTACAAAAATACTAAAGATCTAGCAAACTGTGTGGGGATCTCCTGTGCCTAGCCCTCTTTGAGACATTACACAGGTTTCCAATAAGATTTAGATCTGCGCTCTAGACCAGGCCGTTCCACAACTTTGATCATCTTCTTCTGAAGCCATTCCCTTTGTTGAATTGGATTTGCACTTTTATATTGTTATCATGCTAGAAGGTGAAATTTGTCTTCATCTTCAACTGTCTAAGTGAGACCTGCAGGTTTTGTGCCAAAACAGATCAGTATTGGGAGTTACAGTTGGGGTCATAAGCTTACATAAGCCTTGCAGATTCTGAAAAATGTTAATAATAATAATAATAAAAAAAAATATATGAGGGATCATAAAAATTGCCTTTTTAAATTTAGTCCTGCCCTGAATAAGCTATTTCACATAACAGATGTTTACATATAGTCCACAAGACACAATAATAACTGAATTTACACAAATGTACCGTTCAAAAGTTTACATACGCTTGATTCTTAATACTGTGTGTGTTACCTGGAGGATCAGCGACTGTTTTTCTGTTTTATGATAGTTGTTCATGAGTCTCTTGTTTGTCCTGAGCATTTAAACTGCTCACTGTTCTTAAAAAAAAAATCCTCCAGGGACTGCACATTCTCTGCTTTTCCAGCATCTTCTGCATATTCGACCCCTTTCCAACAGCAGCTATATGATTTTGAGATCCATCTTTTCACAGTGAGGACAACTGAGAAACTTGTACACAACTATTACAAAAGGTGCAAACATTCACTGATGCTCAAGAAGGCAACACACTACATTAATACATTGTTATTATTTAGTTTTCTGGGAAACATGTAAATATCTTATGTAGCTTCTGAAGGGCAGTACTAAATAAAAAAAAAAAATCTATAAACAACATAATTTACACCGCAAAAACAGCTGATCTTTATTTAGGGTTAATCAGAATCACTTCACTGATGACAGGTGTATGATAATTAGTTCTGAACATGAGTTTGAATGTGTCTTCAATTCTGAACACAGTCACACTATTAAAAGCGTGTGCACACTAATGCAATCAGGTTATTTCTTATTTCAAGTTTTTTCTTTTTTTCCCCTAAAGCATTTCTATTTATTTTTTGAATTCTGATAATTGCGTATTAAAGGTGGAAAAAGACCTGACATAACTTGACATGAAATATATCCACATTTATGGGAGAGCTGTACTCGCCAGACTTAGGGTGGTAATCTCTCTGAATCTATGAACATGAGCTAAGCAAGTGATAATTAAGTGTGATGGAGCAAAGTTCATTATGGCTACAATCAATCATTTACATACAAACGCACACAGACTATTAACATTGGTCTACATGTATTTTAGCATAGCAGCATGAAGGCTAACACAATGAACATAATGATTAAGTACGAAGAACTGCACCTTACGTAACATATTCATTCTGGCTGTGGAAATGTGTTTCTTACGCTGAGTTTGTACATACTGAATTCCTGTGCACTGGCAAGGACAAGAGACACGCAAGGACAAAAGACCCGGGTTCAGGGGGCTGCTGGGAAATGTAGTGTCAGTTCCTGCCGCAAAAAAAGCCTGAGACTGCCGAAGTTAAACTGTGTGAAGGGAGGGAGGGGGAGGTTCTGATTTGTATTTATGTCAGTATATTACCTTTTAGGGTGAAAAAATTTAATTTAATGATTAAAAACTTTTTTTGGCTTATATTGAAAGTTGGTGTCATACCAGGGACTGATTATTTTGAATTATTAAATTATTGAATTAATGGTTTGGTCCAAGGAGCTCTCCCATTTCCCTTCTCACCAGCAGCTAAAAAGAGTCACGATACTCTACACACAGAAACCCAACAGTGTCTTGACTAATCTTTTAACAGACTTTTGGTGATAAAATAATTCATTTGTTTAAACTAATTCGAAATGTCGATTTCCATTCCGCTGGACGCCGGTGTACTGCTAGAAAGTTTTAAGGGGATGGGCTTCAGTCATTGGTTGGTTGGCTTGTTAAAAGAGCAGACCTGTTTGTCGTCTTCTTGTGCCTAAGCAGTAACTTTGTGCCATAATAGAGAAGTATTTTGAGTTCGTTTGATTATATTTTGGAATAATTTAGTAGTCTTTTTCGTTCTCTTCAGTTTTTCATGGTTTTTTTTAAAAGAAAAAAAATTTTTATTGTGTGTGGCACTTTGGAGCAAATAAAACACCATCGCTCATCAGAACCTTGTTGTCTGTGTCAGTTTTTACCATCTTCACTCAGCTGCCTTTCAACACTGAGTTGCATGTTCATGAGGTGCTTCACAGTAAAAGGAAAAAAATGATTCAGTTTACAGTTAAATGGTCAGAGGTAAAACATTCTCCAATAAAATAAAAAAATCACTGACCTGCTCTACCACCATGCTAGCAAGGTCTCGAAAAATCTCATTAAGATCAGAGATGGACTGTACAATTTGCTGGATGTCTCGCTCCCTCTCTTCCACCATTACTGTGTTTTGCTCCACCAGAGCAAGCTGGTCATCTGTAAAACCCTGAGAGAGAAAGAGTGTGTGAGACATGGAAAAGAAGGAGACAAGGGAAAAAAAAAAAAGCTAGTTGTATACCCTTACATTCCTGACCAACAGGGTTTTTCCTTCTGTAACTAGTGGAGTTTTCCCATGTACTCATTTCCTAGGTGATTATTAATCGGAAAATTGTCACCATGTGATCGTGACCTCATGTGTGTAGCCTTTAAGATATTACGCCATGCTCATCCTCTCTCTCATTCTCGCCTTGCCTAGGAGCAAGACCAAGAAGCACTCAATAATTTGTGAAAAAGATTTCATTAAATTGCTGTGGTAAGATCATCATCATCATCATCATCAAGGAGAGTGCACTGACATGCCCCATGGGTGATGGTAACTTTAGTTTTGATTAATCAATATTTGCCACCTACTCAGAGAAGACACACATGGCCTACTGTTTGTGTTGATGTGCAGCAGCGTAGTGCTGTGAACACTGAGTAATCGATATAATAACTTCAGTTCATAAATTCCAACTTGTGAATTGCTGAACTTTTTTCAACCTTAATATCCTGTATTTTAAGACACTAAAGCGAGGTGTGTGTGTGTGTGTGTGTGTGTGTTGCCAAGCCAAGCCCTGATGGAGTTGGTTGGTGGAAAATGGACCGATGACCTAACTGTTTGAGACCAGAGCATCTTCGACAAGCACTTGCACAACCTTGCCCTAATTGCAATATAATGGCAATTATGATGTGCCTAGCATGCTATAGAAGAACTGCTGGCTATTCAGAAACGTCCCCTGATACAATGTGACTGCAAGGCCTGCTAGGACAAAAAAAAAAGCCAAGCTCATCTGTGGCGTAATCAAAGGAATAAAAGCAGCCAACAGGGTCTGGCTGATCGGCCTAGGCTCAGGATGATTGACAACAGTATCAGGAATCGTCGATAGATTCCAACTATTTAAATGCGTTTTGGAAAACGTAGTGCATGTAGCTTTACGATTAACAAAAATAAATTGTGTTGTATCTCATAATATGTGTTTCCTTTTAGGCTATTTTGTAGTCATTTATGAACCATAATAGCCTGTGCTGTCTGACCTCAGAGCAGAAATATCTTTCTCTGATGCATTTTATCTTCTCTTGTCCATGCTTGCTCACAAAACATGAGCAGGGGCTTAAATTAAAGAAGTGAAACAATGTGTTGTTTATCAAGAACACTTTGCCATACAAGAATTCAATAAGTATCTCCGCTGCTGCTCAAAACAGAGCACATGCATGAGTAGTTTATAGAATTTTATTTAATATATTTCATTTTATAATGAGTTTAGTTATAGCTAATAACTCATTAGGTTTATTTCCAGTCCCAACTTCAGTTTTGCCAGCATTCCTGATTTTGGTAACAGGTAATTAATCTAAAAAAATTGACTAAATGGTAATGTTAGCAACTAGCAGCTACAGCAGACTTGTATCCAGCTTCTGGTATTGTGTTTCCACTGTAATGACATAATGTGTACATATGCGTTACATATGTCTGGCCACACCCCTTTCTTTTCTCACCTCAGAGCCACATGCAATACTATTGTAAATCACTGATAGTTAGGAGGCACAACAGGATGATGACATGTTGCACACTATAGGGCCTTTCGCACCTCTTTAGTTCCTGAACTAAATTTACAGTACTAAAGTACTGGGCGATTTTGCGTGAACTATTTCCCAGTACCGTTTAAAGGGTTGCATTCGCACCGACTGTGGGCACTAGGAAGTGACTAGGAAGTAAGCTGGTCGGCAGCGACGTCATTTGTGGGCGGCGTTCAACAACGGAAACAGAAGAACAACGTAAACAGGACGCTGTGATCGGAGCTGTGTTTTTGTTGTGTCTCGCGTCCATCTATCGCTGTTCTCCATACTTGCGAAATAAGTTGACACTACAGTATGTTTACACGCCGTTTTAAATCATGGTGGCATTTTCGTACGCGTTTGGCCAATCAACGTCTGCTTACGTCACGGATAGTACCAGTTGTGCTGGTTAGACCCTGCTCCGGAGTAGGAGCTAATTTGGTTCTCGAAAAAGGCAGTCCTGTACTAAAATCGCACCCAGTTCCGGAGGTGCGAAAACGCCAAAAAGTGGGTAGTTCCACAGTTAGTTCAGGTACTATGAAAATGTTCCCGCAGTGAGAAAGGCCCTAATCTCACAAGCCTAGCTAAGCCTCATGGAGAGTTGAGAATTAGCACCCTTTCTGCACTGGAATGCAGAGTAGATGAGTGGACACGAGCCAAATGCAACGGCTGTTAGCAGCAGGTACAAGACCTTGACACAGCAGTAGTTGACTGCAGTAGTTGAGTGGCACTGCACGCCAGCATGAAGCCCACCATGGCAAAAAAAAAAAAAAGCTTAATCTTCCACCTAACGGAATGGATTTAATGCCTGACCCATTATGTGGTATATCAACCCAAGCAAGTGGCCAGTTTCGTAAAGGTTATATATACACAACCTTGAACAAAAGAATGCATAATGGCTACAACGGCAGAAGCAGAAAGCATGGGGCTGAAATCAATGCCACCAGTAGAGAGACAGATGGCTTCGTCAGTAGTACAAGCAGAGATAATGCTAATGATAGGCGATTCAGTAGGCATGTAGATCTTACAGGCAGCTCTCCAAGCTACGGGATCAATAGAAATGGGTCATGGGAAGTAATTGGGTCTACAGACCAAAAAAAAAAAAAAAAAATGAGAAGGCAAGTTTGTCTTGCTGAAATGCCATTACCATGATCTGGTGTAAAAGGGGAAAAGAAAGTTGCACCAAGTGCCATCGGTGCCTCAGCAGGTTAAGGAGATACTGGATGATCGCCTCTCTTTGATTTGAAGACAAACTAAGCGTGATATTTCTGACAGATGGGAAGAGTTATCACTTTGGCACCAGGGCAGAAGACCAGGAAAAAAAAAAAATCACTCAGGTTGACGAAAGTAGCGAGAGGATGAGCGTAACTTATAGGCTGCATAAGTGAAGTCACAGTCACAAGGTAATGACTTTGGTCTCAGTACTTGGCTAGGAAAGAATAGACGTGAGAAAACTCTAGTTCCCGAAGGATTTGTCTGTTCAAACACTTGCGAACACCATTTGCTTATTAGAGATGGCACCGATCAAATAACTAGGATCAGTATGGGGCTGTTAACAGCAAAAAATGTCAGATCAGATACTGGAGGAAAAAAAGAATGAATCTGACCCAATCCTGTAACAAATGATAAAGAAATGAATTAGGAAAAGATGTTTTTTTGAAACTCTAAATGTTTACACATAAAGAGACTAGATTGATTTTTAAAGTTATTATATTTATTTATTTGATTTTTGTGTGAAAGCTGCACTTTTGTGGAAGTCATGTTTTTAGCCATGTATTTTTTTCCTGTATTTTTTAAAGAAAAAAAATATTGGAAAGGAATCGATATCAGCTGATACTCAAGGAATCTGTATCAGTATTGGAAAAAAAACTAAAAAAGTGGTATCATGACAAATCTACTGCTTATCCTTCTTACCCTGTCATGTAGTGCTATGCCTTCATCCTCCTCCATCAAAGGCCCAGAGTCAAAGAAGTGTTTAGACCTTTCTTCACGATTCTTCATGCCTGAGGTAGATGGCAAAATGGTTGCAAAGTAGTTTTGAAGTAGAGTATAAAAGTATTATTCTATAATATGATTATTCATATTATTCTGTAATATGATTTGGAACCTGCTGCTTATGACCATGCGAAAATCTCTAATGAGAAATTTTTTGTTTCTAACAAAATAAAAAAAAAAAAGAAGTGTTTTTTTCAAAAGCCTTTTGAGATATTGACATTTGTCTCAGTGTATTCAGTTATATTAAACCTGCCAGATGTAAGATTTTGTCGTTTTGCCCTCTCTGGTAGTAAAACACTTTTGCAAGCTATATTCAGATCATTTCTAATATTTTTTTTAGCTGTAATATCTTCAATAGGAATTCAACGCTGGATTCCAAACAACATTCTACGTATTAAAAAATGTGAAATACAGTGACACCACAGGGGTACTAATGTACGGTTTAGTACTGTAACATGTAGTTTCGAATGCACCCCAAGTATTCCTGCCTCTGCTGATCTTGTCCCCTCACACTGGTTTACAGAAGTGTTATGAGAATATAAGAGTCATATACAAATAAAAGAGTCTAAAATGAAAAGACAGATTTGAGTGAATTACTCGCTCTAACCCAATATAAAAGGTTTAAATGCATAAAGTACAGAGAAACACACCAAAACACCTCTTAGCCACTAGCTTTCCTGTGTAACCACACAAGCAAAAGAGTTTAGAGCACAAACTGACCGAAGTTTGCCAAAACACACTAACTACAGTATCGTTCAAGTTGCTCTTTCCCAATTTAAGATAGTTTGAAATGCAAAAACTCTCACTCAGTGTAAAATCACTCATTATACACACCCTGGCACGCACTAGCTAAAACGACTTCAACTGTAGCTTTTAAGTACTGAAGATTTATGTGAAAGTGTGCATGCGTACTTACGTTTCAGGTAACTGGATTGTGTGTGTCTAAAGTTGGTTGAGAGCTCCTGAAGGCTCTGAGCCAATGAGGAGATGACGTTTCTGAGCAGCCTCCCCTCCTGCTCTGTACAGTGACCAGACCGCGACTGCAGCCCCACCACTGCACGCTGACAACGATGGAACATCTACACACACACACACACACACACACACATTATAGCTCATAAATGAATAACAGAAATATTTACCACCAGCTGCTTATAATACTTAATCCAAAGAAACTGAGATGTAAAATATTACCATTTTATTATAATATTAATATTAGTTTTTCCTCATCTGTTGCATGTTATATATATAAAAAAAAAAAAGAGCAGAGCAGGGAATAGAAGATAGAGAGTTCACGCTCTAATGACTAAACCATGAACAAAATAATAAGCGCTCCGATTATAAATGATCAGCAACCAATTTGCCGGGTCAGATTTAAGAACCCGAGAGGCCCGAGTGCAAAAATCCAAACAACTTCCATTTATCATGTTTATCATGTAATGAATTCGAAGAACTTCTTGACTAATGACCAAAGAAGTTGTTTGTGCGTAATCCCATTTGTGGACACAATTAAAGCCATTGCAAGCTCTGTGTGGATGGGATTTAACCTGTGTGATTTCCTGGGTAGTGATCTCGATGGCATGCTCCTCCTTGGTGCTGTCATCCAGTGTTGGCCGGTTCATGTGTCTATCATGCAGACTTGCCAGCTCCTTCATTTTCTGCCGTATACGTGTGATCTCGTACTGAATCTGCGGGCAGAAAAAGCCACGAATGAGCTTCGAGCCACTAAGAGAGACACATCTCACATCATTTGGAGTTACAATAATGGTGACAAAAGTTATTCATTAATTCCAGTTAATTAAGCTACTGTTTAGCTTTCACTCCAAGCCTACACTGGATGGCCTACACATAAACTCCATTTTACCACATGGCTTCAAATAGCATTCCGATGTATTCTTTTGTATTCAATTCTTTGGTTGAGTTACTAAAACAGTATTTTACACTACCTCTTATTTGTACTCCAATGAAATCTAGTCTGTAATACACTTGCCGTAACAATAATAGACGACATATTAAGGACTGTGGTCCTCAAAAGAGAATTGTGTACAGGGAACTTTAAATAATGTCCCGATGCAGGTGCACAATCACTGTGCCAGCACACTAAAATACAGCAAAGCTAATGCTTATACAAAGGCACCAAGACGGCATGGAAAAGAAGGTGCCGATTAGAAAGGGCAGAACTTTCGATTATTAATAAATAATGATAACATGTTACTGGGTATTATAATTTGCGTGGAATTCTACTTATAATGCATTATGGGAAAGAGAAAATATTATACTCTCATTTTGCATTTTTTCACAAAAAGCTACTTTACCTCATCCACACCCTCTATCCATTTGGGTGAGAGCCTTTTGGTGACACCGATGCCAGCCTCTGGATCCAAACTAATTCCAGACACCAGAGCCATCCGATCATCCACCAGCTATTAACAAACGACATGAGAAGGCGTGTCAGTTTGTGATGTGATGTATGTGATCGCTTGTGAGCACTGGAGTTTACTGTGCATAGTATAGTTTCTTAAACAATGTAAAAAATTACTCCTACTGAGATCCAAAATGATTGAACAATACCTCATCATACTCCTAATTTGATTGACAGAGCCCAGTAGAGTCCCATCCAATGAGATAAGAAAGAGAAAGGAGACAGGTGGGGACAGGTGGAGAAGTGACAGCAAATGAGTCCAAAGCAAAAGGCAGAGATCAGCATCAAAAACACACAAACAGCATCAGGATTAGGCAAATTATTTGCTATGCCAAAAAAAAAAAAAAAAAAAACATCAGAAAACACCTGTAGTTTATTAGTGATGTAATAAGATGAATTGAAAGATTCAAAAGATTCATCAAATTCTAAATCCCAACACATTTAAATCATGAAGATCTTTGGTATCTTTGAAATTTCGTTTTAATCGTAAGGATGTTAAGGAAACAGACTGCATCAATAACTAGAAACAACGAAAACTTACTTTTTATTTAAAAATTATATACTGATCAATTGACATGCAATTTTCAAGCACAAGCAGTGTGCAGTTCCAAAAAGGATCCATGCAGGTGTCTATGAAAAAAAAAAGTAGCATGCACACAGAAGTAAGCGAAGGAGCTGCTAGACCACCATTACCCCGGATAAACAAGCCTCAGTCAGGAATTATCAAAGCATGGCCACCTTAGCCATCATTTAATGGTCTAAACCAGTGGTTCTCAACCTTTTTTTTTTTTTCTTCTTCTTTCAGTGGGCCGCACTATGTCCAAGTTCAAGTCTCGCGGGCCGCATATCATTTACATATGACATCATCAATGCAAACTAACCAGATATTAAGGTCTTACAATTAGATTTTTTATTATTATTATTATTATTAGAGAGTATAATCCTACTTACCATTAATGGGACACCTGATGTTTGCATGTGTTCTTTCATTGGTATTTTCCTCACATCTTTTTTTCTCCTCTAATAACAATTTTGTCCATTTTGATCGTTAATTGATGACCGTTTTAAATCTGCCAGATCGCGCGCTTGTGATTGTGTGCGTTAACTGTGTAATCGTGTCAGTTCATAGTTGCGTCAGTACTGCGCATGTCTGAAAACAATACATGATCACCAAAATTATTGTTCAAACTTTTATTTGTTTAATACATTTTTTTAAAAAAAAATATCTGAATTGTAAAACTATAAGTTATGAATTAATTTTTAATTAATTAATATTAATAAAAATTGTTTTTTTTTTTTTTTACGTGGTCAGCGTCATGGGCCACATTTGCATTAGTGACGGGCCGCGGGTTGAGAACCACTGGTCTAAACTGAAAATCTTGAAAAACTTTTTTGCTCTGTTTTAGGTGTAATGATTTGCAACAATACTTTTTATTCAATTTGGCAGGGACAAAAAAAAAACAAAAAAAAAAAAAACACACTATTCAAAAATCATAGTCTTCTCCACATGAGAGGTTTATTTGAATAACTTGATTGAATAACTGATTTATTTGAATAACTATGATTGGCCTACGGCTGTCAATGAACATACAGCACTAACACACAACACACTACGTTTCTAAATACAGTAAAAAAAATAACATTTACTATATAAAGTAACAGCTGCTGGCTGACTATGTTCACATGCCTCAGAGAGAGTAGCCTAGTAGGTGACACACAGTTCTTTAGTTAGAAGGAAAAGTCACACTACAAATATGTATTAAATTAGAATACAAAGCCATGACTTTCAGTATTCATTTATACTTTCATAGACACCCAGCAATAACGCTCTAACTCAGATCAGATACTGTTGTCTCAAGTTTCACAAGGATATCTGATACAGTGAAACTGATTGATACTAACTTGAAAGGTCGCACAACAAAAATGACAGCGATGTTTACTTATAAAGCTCCAATGTCAGTATCTGGGTCAGGCCTAAGCAGGCCTGGTTTAGGCAGCGGGAGATTGGTGAGAAATCCCGGTGGCCTGGCCTGTCTTATGAATGATTAGGTCTGCTTGCTTTTATCTGTGATGCAGCCAAGTTGTTGGCAAATCCTGCACTTCTGACAAATTATGGTTGGTCCATATAGTCAAACGTGATTGGATAATAAATCAAGAAGTCACTAGTCTTGCAAATCTTATGGTCATTATTCATCTCATCTTGGTAAAGCTTCTGTAAATAAAAAGCAGACCCAATGAAGAATGGACAGGAAGTGGTTAGATGGAGAATTAGGCTGTATTAACTGTAGTATCACTATCTGGCAAGTAAAACCCTAAGTGGTGGCATTATTAGACTATACATCTGAACATATTTTTGTTTCTATTCATTCTGTACTAATGTTATGGGTTAGATAGAGGAAAGAAGCTGGGATTAATTTCTTGTCAGCTCAAACCATCTGGCCATTTTCCTTTGACCTCCCTAATTAACAAGGTGTTTCCTTTCCATAGTACTACTGCTCGCTGGGTGCTGTTTTGCTTTTTGCACCAGTCTGTATAAACCTCTAGACTGTTGTGTGTGAAAATCCAAGGAGGTCAGCTGTTTCTGAAATATTCAAACCACCCTGTCTGACACGAACAACGATACCACAGTCAAAGACACAGAGATCATATGTTTTCCCTAATTCTTATGAATATTTTGACGAACATTAACTGAAGCTCTTGACCTATGCCTACATGATTTTATGTATTGAGCTGCTACCTCATGATAGGCTCGTTATATATATATATATATATATATATAAAAATATAAATATTTGCATTTAAAGGAAATTTGCATGAATGAACAGATGTACAAGGTTTACTAATAAATTGTTTGGTGAGCGTACATTACAGTATACTCTGCCTAATTTACTCAAACAGCTGTAACACATGATTGCTTGTGCATTTGCACAAAACGTAAAAGGCATATACAGGACAAGATTCTGGGGTCATATAAAAACCATGGCTGCCATCAGCCAATCAGGTTTCAGCAGGAATTTGACAGGGTTAACATTGAGCTATCATGATTAAACTTGAATGGTAGTTTTCGGTAGGTTCCCACTGTTACGCGATGCTATCTTACTAAAATTGGCCACTGGGGGCAGTATGTGTGTTTGTCCACACAAAAACAAGCATGTCTCTTGGAAAATAAGGTGTACTGTGAAATCTTTTCATGATTCTGGTGCTCGAACTACAAAAAAAACTGCCTATTGGACCATTTAGCTCCGCCCACACAAATTTGTGATAATTTGCATAATATGTGAAACCTACTTTTGCAAACTAGTCGTAGGATTTTTGACCAATGTTCACAATATTCACCTCACACTATGTGAACATCAATAATGATCAAAAACATGTTGAGATTTGTAAACGATACGGCTGCCACATATCAGTCAAGTCTAACAAGGTGGAGCTGGTTTACTCAAATAGCTGCAATTCATGAGTGGTCATATGGATTTGAACCAAAATTCAAAAGACATGTTCAATACAAGGTTCTGAGAACATCTGCAAAGGTTGGGGTGTGATCATCAATAGGGGGTGGAGCTAAGTCCAAATAGCTGTTTCTGAGGAAACAAAAGGCCAAATGAGCTGAATTTCGGTGTACTGCATTGATCTACTAATCTGCATCTGAATTTGTAATCATCACTGAATTACTTAAAAATATGGCCACCTTCAGCTAAATCGGATTTCAACATACACGTCACACAACTAGCATTGAGCTACGATCACAAAACGTTTGAAAAAAGTATGTTCATGTATATTCTCTGTATTGTTCTATGTATCTTGGCAGGAACTGGCCACTGGAGGAGCTATTTGCAGCAAGTGCTTGGACCCCGCAGATCGCAGCTTGCGAGTATATTTATCAGTGTCATATTTGTTCAGTGATGAGGAGTATCTAGATAACTTTACTTGGAGAACTTGTACTTAATGTGTTGTATTTCTTATTCTTAGATTACATGTAACTATTGTGAAACAAGTATATCTTGAAAAAAACAGTACACGCATATAGATTACTCATGCATGTAAACTGATATCTGCATTGTAAACTAATCTTAAATGCTGACAATACACTGCCCTAAATCACAGACGTCAATGAATATGACACACAGGTCAGATAAGGAAATGAACATTGTACATTACAATACGAAAATAATTTACATATACAAAAAAAAAAAAACCTATGGGCAAGTATTGGTCTGTGCCAGAAAGCAGCATTTGTGAGTTAGATTGAGATTTAAAAAAATTCAAAGTTTTTCATTCTTGACACAAGGATTAAGCAAAAAAAAATGTACTGAAAATAATAAATATAATAAAACCTCACATCTTAAATGCCCAGTGAATTTTTTGCAATTACACTTAAATTTCGTGCTTTTACCCTTCATTTTTATTTCATGTTTCTCCAGCTTTAAATAATTTTAATTATAATTTGTTTTAATTTTTAATTTGATTATTTACAAGTGATAGGTGAACTTTAAACTGTTAATGTTAAAATGTTTGACTTGTTTAATAGTGGAGTATCATTAATAAAATGGACAACTGATGGGTTTAATCTTCAATGTGTTTGGAAAACACATATACAAAGGGGTTTTAAACTATTATTTGCGTTCTATTGGCAATGAAGATTTCTACTATAGAGCTTTTATTCCCAGGATTATTTGATAGTCTATGCCAGGCACTATAGATAAGACCATATATAAGGCATATACACTATATATACACATATATACATATGGCCAAAGGTATGTGGACACCAAACATCACAGCCATATGCAGGCCTTCTCCAAACTGTTGCCCCAAATTTGGAAGCACACAGTTGTCTAGAATGTCTTTATATGCTGTTATTACAATTTCCTATCACTGGAACTAAGGGACCGAGCCCAAATCTGTTTCAGTATCACAATGCTCCTGTGTACAAAGTGAGATCCTTGAAGACATAATTTGCCAAGGTTGGTGTGGGAAAACCTCAAGTAGCCTGCATAAAGCCCTGATCGCAAATGCACTGAACAACTTTGGGATGGCCTCCTTCACTTGCATCGACATCGTTCCCGTGAATAGCTACCAAATACAAATTCAACCCTTGGAATCATCTCCAGATCTTTTATCAGGAAACAGGCCACACTTGACCATGAAACTGCTTATCAGTCAATTGTCCAATTACTTCTGAGCCTGTGAAAATGGAGTGACTATGTGAAAAAAAAAAAACTGTTGTAATTCGTAAACAATTAACGCAGTATTTTTGTTAAACTCTTTGAATTAAAGCTGAAAGTCTACACTTCAATCACATCTTGATTGTTTCCTTTCAAATCCATTGTGGTGGTGTACGTGTACAGAGGCACGCGCACACACACACACACACACACACACACACACACACACACACACACACACACACACACACACGTACGTACGCACGCACGCACGCACACACTAATCAGCCATAACGTTAAAACCACTGACAGCTGAAGTGAATAACATTGATTATCTTGTTGCAATGACACTTGTCAAGGGGTGAGATATATTAGGCAGCAAGTGAAGTCAGTTCTCGAAAATGATTTGTTGGAAGCAGGAAAAATGGGAAAGTGTAAGTATCTGAGCGACTTTGACAAGAGCCAAATTGTGATGGCGAGACAACTCGGTCAGAGCATCTCCGGTATGGAGAGTCTTGTGGGGTGTTCCCAGTATGCAGTGGTTAGTACCTACCCAAATTGGTCCAAGGAAGGACAACTGGTGAACTAGCAAAAGGGTCATGGGTGCCCAAGGTACACTGACGCGTGTGGGGTGCGAAGGTTAGCCCATCTGGTCCGATCCCACAGAAGAGCTACTGTAGCACAAATTGCTGAAAAAGTTAATGCTGGCTATGACAGAAAGGTGTCAGAACACACAGTGCATCGCGGCTTGCTGTGTGTGGGGATGCGTAGCCACAGACTGGTCAGAGTGCCCAAGCTGACCCCTGTCCTCCCCCGAAAGTGCCTACAATGGGCATGTGAGCATCAGAACTGGACCATGGCAAAACAGAAAAAGGTGACCTGGTCTGAAGAATCACGTTTTCTTTTACATCATGTGGCGGGCCGGGTGCCTCTGCATCGCTTAACCAGGGAAGAGATGGCACCAGGGTGCACTATGGAAAGAAGGCATGCAGGCAGAGACATTATGATGCTCTGGGCAGTGTTCTGCTGGGAAACCTTGGGTCCTGGCATTCATGTGGATGTTACTCTGATGCATACCACCCACCTAAACAGTGCTGTAGACCAAGTACACCCCTTCATGGCAACGGTATTCCCTAATGGCAGCGGCCTCTTTCAGCAGGATAATGTGCCCTGCCACACTTGTTCAGGAATGGTTTGAGGAACATGACAATGAGTACAAGGTGTTGACTTGGCCTCCAGATTCCAGCTGTGGGATGTGCTGGATAAACGAGTCTGATCCATGGAGGCCCCACCTCGCAACTTACAAGACTTAAAGGATCTGCTGCTGGTGTCTTGGTACCAGATACCACAGCACACCTTCAGAGGTCTTCTTGAGCCCATGCTTCAACAGGTCAGAGCTGTTTTGGCACCACAAGGGGGACCTACACAGTATTAGGCAGGTGGTTGTAATGTTACGACTGATCCGTGTATACATTCACGCACACTGTGTACTTTATTAGGAACACCTATACAGAAAAAACACCCAGTGAGAAGCAGTTCTGTGGACGGAAACACCTTGTTGATGAGAGAGAATGCCAGCGGAGAATGGCCAGACGCATCCGAGCTAACAGAAAGGCTAAGCAGCTCATAACCATTCTGTTACATTGTGATGAGCAGCATCTCAGAATGCACAACATGTCGATGTCAGATGGACTACAATAGCAGAAGACCATGTCGTGCTCCACTTCTGTTAGCCAAGAACAGAAAGCTGAGGTTATCATGGGCACAGGCTCATCAAAACTAGAAGATTAGAAAAAAATCCCCTGGTCTTTTTCCAGTCTTCAACTGGATGGTTTTTCTTCATTGCACCATTCTGAGTAAACTCTAGAGACTGTCGTGCATGAAAATCCCAGGAGATCAGCAGTTACAGAAATACTCAAACCAGCCCGTCTGGCACCAAAAATTCATGCTACAAAGTGTTCAAAAATTATTCCCACTTTGTAGCTCGAATGCAGCATTTGGTTCAAATAACACAAAAAACAGTGTTGCTCTGGCTGCTGTGTGTGCAAGTTTCTACATAACTAACTAAAATTAACTAAAGCAAGCCACCCTACGTCTGCACATGTGTTGGTATAAGACTCTGACAGGCCAGGTGTTTTCGGGTAATGTCTTAACCAACATGGCAATTGTCTCTTTTTCCTGGACAACTAATTTACCTACATACAGCTGCCATGTTGAGCGTTATTACAGTGCTTGCAAAGTGTACTGTTATTCCCCATATGTATTCTTATTCAATTAATACAGCCTAAACCACTTAACATACAGACTCCGTTCAAACTGTGTTTCTCTCCGTCACGAGAGGTGAGCTATATATTTTCGATAACATTTATAGTCTTTAAATTATTCAAGTTTAAAAATTTGGATTTTGTAATTGACACCCATTAAAAGTACAAAAACTGTTCGTCAGTTAAGAGTTTTGTGATATCCCGAAGGGCCAATCTCTCTCTCTCTCACACACACACTCACACACACACTCACACACACACTCACACACACACTCACACACACACTCACACACACACTCACACACACACTCACACACACACCTGCACTTTGACACAGACAGGCATTTCTACTCAAAATTAATCCTCTATTAATGCTTGAAAATCCTCTATTCACTCACATACATTAAAAACCACCCTACCTGCTAACTGCCACAAAACCCAAAATTCAATACCCTCCTTATCTCTAATTCCCCCAAACCCCAAATATAAACACTCCCAATGACTGCTAAATGACCCAAACTCACAAATACACCATGACTGCTAAATATATCCAAGCTACAAAATAAATATACCCCGAATGCTAAATTACATAAACACTGAAATAAATAACACCATGAAGTCTAATTGCCCCAAACCCCAAAAATTTTAATCCTGGCACCCTCTAACTGACCTAAACTCAAATCTAAATACCACCCCGACTGTTATTTTCCCCAATAACCCTAAATAAATGCCCTGTAAACTGTAATTTCCCAGTAAAAAATAAAAATACCCCTGACTGCTTTTGGCCACAAAACCCAAACATAAATACCCCAAGTGCTAACTGCCACAAATCCTATATATGAATATCCCATGACTGCTAAATACACCCAAACCCCAAAATAAATACCCCCCTAAACGCCCCTTAACTCATAAATAACCCATGACTGCTAA
>NC_069711.1:4870000-4949462 GCF_027358585.1 Pangasianodon hypophthalmus
TACAATTAATGATTTTGGAAAAGAAAGGAAGGGAATGAAAAGGTAAAATATTTTTATGTCATGTCAATGCCAGAATTGGCTTTAAGCTCCAACTCCCAGAGTAAAGTATGGCCTACAAACATGGCCACCATGGACTACAACGCACAGCCATTACAGACACTCTCACATTCACGTTTACCAGACTACTGATTGCACTCACCTGGACTCAATCACCCACACTCTACATAAGCACCCTCACAGCACCTTCACTTCGTGAAGTATACACTGTGTTCAGTTGTTCCAGATATTACCAAGCCTTTGTATTCTGATTGCTATTTTGGTTCTTGATTTCACTTCTGGTTTTCTCGACTCTCTCTTGCCTGCCCTAGTCTATGTTGTTGATTGCCTGACCATTGCCTGCACCTTGACCTTGATTTTGGATTATGTCTTTGTATTGTTTGCAATGATTAATAAAGCCTTGTGTATTGCACTTGCTTCCATACCTGCATACCTGACATATTAATGTTCCAATATGTGTGGACATTTATTCCACTTCGCAGATTGATAGGTTCCCTGTCCTTGAACCAGGAAACATCTGGATCAGACACCTAACAGGGGGGAGACTACAGAATCCCCAGCTTCTATAGCCCTGTTCCTCTCTGCCTTTGTCGGACTCTCAAACATGGTGCATGGTGCTATGGGAGGTATGTTTAGTTTACATGAAGAAGGTTTTGCTGAGTAATTGAATATTTTCAGTCAGATCCAATCTATTCAGTTCTCCCTCAGGCTATCATACACTCTGAAGGGGCATAACAGCCATGGGGGACAAGGGGGACAATTTTGTGCAGTTCTGTGCACGTGCACATGCACAAGCACTGCCCCGAAGTGAGCCTGTGACTAGCAATCACAAATCTCTGAGGCAGAAAACGCACATCACAAACAACCACAACTAAACTGTGTGGGACTGAACAAATGCACTGGATGAAGTCAGTGGACGTTTTATGAAAAGACAGGGACTTTCACATGAGGGAGATTTCGGGAGTGAATTACCTGGCTAAGCTGAATTATTATCTTAGCTAAATTAGCTAGCAGACTGGACTTGACAAAAATGTAAAAACTGTATTATGTTCTGGTATAAAAATGATATTACCTAGGGATATTTGTAATATTATCTAATATTATTATTACCTAACATTACCTAAGTGCACCTAAGAGCATCTAAATGCACTGACTGCTACTAGTTTAACCACATTGTAAAAAAGCTCCTTTATTAGCTATAGTGAAAGATAATATTGAACCTACAAGCATATTTATGTATACTTATGAAGAGGCATGAGTGTCGCAGGAAGTTTATGGAGGGGACAGGAGAAATGAGTATCACAATATGATGGCATATGCAACATCTCATCTGGCTCACGCTGATATAAATTTGTTTGCAAAATATTTTGTTGACTTCTAACGACAATTCTCGACCTACCCAATGAGTCCTAGAGTTATGGCCTAATTAGTTAATAAATGGTATACATGCCACATTTACTATTTAATTTTTTTTCAGTTTTTAAGCTCATCAAATAGAAAGTAGCTGTGCATTAACATTTGCAGAAAAAAGGTAATTAAAAAAAAAAAAAAAAAACTTTCCTGCAGAGGTTGAGTTTTAATTCTTTTCACTTCAAAAATCAAGAAAATATGTCATTTAGCCAAGGGTGTGTAAAACTGTACAACATTTTGTGAAGTTATACAAAAAACTTGTAAAAGTATATTCATAACTCTGTTACACATGGAATGGTATAGAATTCATATGCGCTTATATCTCTTTCCTGTATTACTTTCCCTGACACAACTAAATTAGCTAGCTAGCTCAGAAGGCACACGGACACCAACTGCCACTTACTCTCCCTCACCATACTTGATCTGGATAATGCAACCTATGTAATCAGGAATGGACTTCTTACATGACATATATAAAAATTCAAATTAGTGCTAGAATGAATGCACATTATTTACCAACTAAACATGATGTGTTACCATGGTGGTACCAGCAACTGACCACAATTTTCTTCTGTTAAAAATAAATCTAATAATCAAAAAACTTGGCAAGACTTTCCACTAGATTTTGGAGTATGGCTGTGGGGATTTGGCCATTCAGCTGTAAGAGAATTAGTGAGGTCAGATACTGATGTAGGGTGAGAAGGCCTGGGGCCACAGTTGGCATTTTAATTCATCCCAAAGGTGTTCAGTGGGTTGAGGTCAGGGCTCTGTGCAGGCCACTTGAGTTCTTCCACTCCAACCTTGGCACACCTTGTCTTCATGGCCCTCAGTTTGTGCACAGGGGCATTGTCATGCTGGAACATATTTGAGATAGGTCCTTTAGTGCCAGTGAAGGGAAACTGTAGTGCGACAACATATGAAGACATCCTATACAATTGTGTGCTTCCAAAACAGTTCTGATTTGCATTATATATCTTCCATGTGCTGACATTATAGACCGAATGGTTATACACTGAAAAATTACTAATACATGTAAATACATTACACAAATGGGAGATGCATTGTTCAGTTTTAACCTGACCTAAACACTGCCTTGCTGGGACCTAAAATATATGGCAACAGGGGCATGGTCAAGCATCAGCTGCAGACAGAGAGGAGGTGGATTGAACTGACAGGTAATGTGTGATGTTTCTCACCTGTGTCTTGTTACTGCCAGTGTACTTATTTGTGTCTCTTTGTGCTTTCAGTGACTCCCGTAACCGGCGAGAGAGAGAGAGAGAGAGTGTGTGTGTGTGATCTAGCTTGCAAGACACACATACATGCACACACACACACACATACACACACACACACACACCCATACACACGCCAAGGAGCATGCAATTGAACTTGATGGCGCGAAAGCTGCGAGTCCATGACAGACCCTTTGAGTTGACCTGTTTTTTGTTGAGTTTTTGAAAGTGCGCTGAAAAGTGCGAACTGACTAAATGTGAGCCCGGAGTGCGGGTAAAATTCCACCTGCCTCCTGAGTCTTCCTCCTCTGGCCATTCCCACGCAGCTGCAGCATGCTCAAAAATCTCGAGGCAGCAATCTTGGTGAATGTCATGTGTGGCACAGTGGCGGGGGGACACAGCAGGAGATGTGGCAGGCTGCAGTAGCTTCTGGAATGCCTGCCAGCTATCAACCTGCTCCTGTGTTAGGGCTTCGAACCGCAGATGCTGCTCGTTGCTCAGGTCAAGTGCTTGGTGTTGGGTTTGGTGGAGGATGGCAAGAGACTTGACGATCTCGCCTAGAAGGGAGGCTTTCATGTCGGCATCTAGGTCTTCCCTTTTCCCAGATTTCGGCACCACAGAACCCGGTGTGTGAGGGTGTGGAGGAAGACCGTATTTCTACCATATTTCTGTACAAACATGAAGCCATTGCTCCATATACAGTTGAGGCGAAAAGTTTACAAACACCTAGGCTAAAGGCATTCTACTTCACAGACTTCATGTTACATTATCTGTGTTAAGTAAATTAGGGTATCTGCTTTATTTCCATAAAAAGGTCATTTCAAAATAATAGTTAAGAGACAGTTAAGATGATTTATTTCAGCTGTTATATACTAGGTCAGAAGTTTACATACATTTTGTTAGTACTTGGTGGCACTTATTTGGCCTTTTAATGGCTTCACCTTGAATCAAATGCTTGGGGTAGTCTTCCACAAGCTTCTCACTTTGGCAATATTGGAGTGGCACTAGCCAGTCCAATACTATAATTTTTTTGTCTTTAAGTCTTTTTGTTACAGATTTGGAGGTATGCTTAGGCATTGCCCTGCTGGAAGACCCATTTGCTGATGTCTTGATGTGTTACTTCAGTATTTCTAGATAATCCTCCTTCCTCATTATGCCATCTATTTTCTGAAGTGCACTGGTTTCATTTTCCCATAAAACACCCACACAACATGATGCTGCCATCCCCATGTTTTACAGTTGGGATGGTGTTCTTCAGATTGAAGGCTTCAGCCTTTTTCCTCCATACACACTTCTGATCATTATGGCCAACCAGTTAATTTTTTTTTGTTTGTTTGTTTCGTCTGTCCAGAGAACTTTCTCTCCAGACTGAGAGAAACTTCAGTCTGGCTTTTTTATACTGTTCTTGGAGTGGGGCTTATTTCTTGCTCGACAGCCTTTCAGGCCGTGGTCATGTAGAACTCTCTTAATGGTGAATGAATATACTTTGGTTCCTGATGCCTCCAACTCCTTCACCAGTTCCTTTGTTGTCTTAAGGTTCAGTTCACCTTCTGGACCAAAGTTCATTCATCCCTGATTTTGAATTTATGCCTCCTTCTTGAACAATGCAGAGTCTGTGTGGACCCAAGACTTTTATATTTGCATACTGTGGCAGTAGGGAGTATGTGATGATTCTCACCTGTGTCTCATTACCTGGCGGTCTACCTATTTGTGTCAATTTGTGCTTTCAGTGGCTCCTGTAACCCATGAGCGAGAGAGAGACAGAGTGCGAGACACACACACACACACACACACACACACACACACACACATACACACCAAGAAGTGAGAACATGAACCTGACTGAGCAAAAGCTGTGAGTTTTTTGTTGTTTTCTGTTGAGTTTTGAAAGTGCACTGAAAAGTGCAGTCTGAATAAACATGATCCCGGAGCTCAGTTAAGATTCTGTCTGTCTCTTGAATCTTACTCCACACCCTCACACACTGGAGATCTACAGTGGTGCCAAAACGTGGGATATGGAGAATACTCTGACACCACCATGGAAACCTCCCTACTAGCTGAGATCATCAAGTCCCTCACCATCCTCCACAAAACTCAAGCACTCCTGACAGCCAGCGGGCACTCCAGAAGCTGCTGCAGCCCAGTACATCTCCAGCTGTGTTGCTTGCCACAAGTATGGTTGTTTGTGGCCACTTTTTTTCACTAAAAAGGTGGTCTGGGATGAATTCAAGGCTACACTCAACGTGGGAGTAATCAAAGAGTCCTACAGTGACTGGAGCAGCCCGGTGGTCTTGGTGCCCTGGGTAAGACCAGTCCATTTTTGTGTGGAGTTTAGAAACATCAACATAGTGTCTGAGTTTGATGCATATCCGATGCCTCACATTGGTGAACTGCTCGATTGGTTAGGCATTGCTCACTTTTATTCGACACTGGATTTAAACAAGGGATATTGGCAGATTCCCTTGACTCCAATATCTTGTTGAAAAAATTGCCTTTTCCACTCTGTTTAGGGCACTCCAGTTTGTCACCCTTCCGTTTGGGTTGTTTGGAACCCCAGCAATGTTTCAATGTCTCATGGACAGAATCCTCTGCCAGCACAATGCATTTACAACATCTCAGGGCTATCTTGAGATCCCTGAAGAATTGTGTAAATGATAATACAGCAGCAATTGCAGCCTGCCCGAGACCCAAGACCAAAAAGGGGATGAGGCAGTTCCTGGGGCTGGCTGGCTATTATTGGATGTTTGTACCTAATTTTTCAGACGTCACCAGCCTGCTGACTGACCTCACTAAAAAAGGAGCATCAGATCCAGTCCAGTGGATGGAGCCATGTGAGCGGGCTTTTTTGCCAGTTACAAGCAGTTTTGTTTGGGGGCCCATGGTTGCATTTGCCAGATTTTTCTCTGACTGGTGTGTCAGAAAGAGGGCTGGGGGCTGTTTTGTCCTAGGTAGTGGAGGGAGAGGAGCGCCCCATGCTGTACTTCAGCCAGAAGCTCTTGTTGAGGAAGACCAAGTACAGCACCATAGAGAAGGAGTGTCTGGCCATCAAGTGGGCGGTCTTCATCCTCTGACACTACCTACTGGGGGCCCTTTCACCCTTCATTCTGATCATGCACCTCTCCAATGGCTACACCACATGAAGGATGCCAATGGGTGGATCACTTTTTGGTATCTGGCACTTCAACCATTCATATTTGAGGTGGTTCACAGACTGGGGGCACAGATGGTTGTGGCAGATTACCTCTCCCACCAGGGGAGGGGAGTTGCAGGCCTGATGGCTCCCCAGCAAAAGGCAAAGTAGGTCATGCACAAGATATCAGTACACAAGATATCAAGGTTCAGAAATAATTAGAGTTCAGGAGTTGAATAATGTAATGTTCCACAAATTAATATTTGTTGTTATAATCTGTGATTGAAAATATCTTCTCTTTCCAGCTGCTCGGTTTTTTTTTTTTTTGTATTTTCTAGTGTTTTCAGGCAATAGTAGTAGGGTTAACATAAAAAATTCCCGGTATAGACCATGCTTAAACTTCCAGTTTAAATCTGAATATGAAAACAGATACAAATATTTTGAGCATTAAACAGATATAGACACAGATACAGATAATGGAATTATGTTACACCGATGAGAGTTTTTTCATAGGGGAAACATTTTACCAGCCTATGAAAGCAACAGCTTGAGTCTAAACTAATGATTTTATAATCTGTTTCTGTCACAATCTGTTATGTGTAAGATTGTTAATAGCAGTGGAGCACTTTCAAATAGAGTTTGGGAAGCAGGAGCATGTCTCCAGCCTATAGAAGATGGAAAGCACTGTATGCAATAAGAGTAAAGTATTCACTTGAGATGTATTTGGAAAACAATCACCCTGAAACTCTTGATAAAAACCACAGAAAAAGGGTCACAAAATCTTGTCACAATGCACGCAACCAAACACACATCCCTGCCAACCTATCAGCGTGGCCTGAAGGCTGGATGGTGCACTATATAAGCACGATGCACAGTTAACTTCTAGGAAGACAGCACGTGAGTGCATCGTTGTGTCACTGGGCGCTGTGCTTTCTCATAAGCACCTCTCACAGACAAGGAAACTTCAAGGAAGCTTCAATGCAAAAGTATAAATCAGCTCTAATTCTTGAACAATCTCTGCATCATATATTATAACAAAAAATGCAACGATAACTTATATAGCCAGTAACAAATATCCATAAAACAACAGAAATGGAAAATCACAGACACAAAAATATTTGGATTAGAATATCAGAAAACATATGTGGTCATATCTCATGACATACCTGAAGTTAGTTGTACTTCAAATTCAAATTAATAAATTACTATTTTAATATGACAAAGAGGATTAGGATCACTAAAGAGACTATAGACTGAACTATGGCATTTACCTTCAACATTCACGTTAAAGGTGATAATATCATCATCAGTTTGGCAGGTGTACACTCCAGAGTGGAAATATTCTGATGAATGGATAACAATCCTCCTCATGTTGCCATCGGCTTGTATGTTCAGCCCTTCTTCTTGATGAAGCTCCTGCCCATCTTTGAACCAGCAGATAGCAGCTATGGGGTTTGAGATCTCACAGTACAGCACAATGGGGTTTCCAGCCTGTACTCTCTTATTGCTATCCTCATTTGGCAGAGGGATGAACTTATTCACAGCAGCTGGACAATGCAAGACATATCCATTGTTATTCATTATTTCACCAATGTGAACATGGAAATAACAATATATCAGCTATATATAGGCACAGTACATGTCTATATACTGTAAGCAAAGCTCTGAAGTTTGCAAAATTATTCCTAAGCTTTATACCTTGCACCTGAAGGACTGCTGAGTCACGGACTCCGCTGGCAATGAATGTGATCTCAGCTCCATTATACACACTCAACACATTGCAAAACCGCAGAGTGTGGATGTTCTTTGACTGGCTGATGCAAAGATTTTCACTTCTTTGCAGCTGAGTGCTATTGAGAAACCATGTGCCAATCTGAGCAGTGGAGAGCTCGATGGAGAACACAGCATCCTCCCCCTCAGTCACCCTAGTGTTCTTCAATGGTGTTTTTATCTTTGGACCTGGGACTATAAATATGAAAACATTAAAGACAGTAGCATTTTGAAAGACAATATAAGGCATATTAAGGATATGACTATATTTTGGTACATCCCATATATGCTTACAACTTCATATTTTAGGAGGATTAGCAGCAGTTTCTATTGACTATAGAAACTGCTATAACGTTATTTAAAAACTGTTTGTTAAAAATGTTACCTATTGCCTTTATCAAAACAAAGTAGAACTACAATTTTCTCTAATTTCACCCCTTTAAAAGGCTACCCTGTTCTAAACATCTTGTAGCACATTTCAAAAAGCACCTAGAAATAACATTTTATGATACCATATTTACTGATGTGTGCCAGTACTACATAACAATATTAGGAAACATATTTCAAATTTCCTTATCACAGTCTACCACCACACCCTATTTTCAGATTAATAGATCAGACCCAATACAAATATGTGATGGACAAAAACTGAGCACATAAACCATCCCGTATAATCCTCAGATACTACATTTTATATTTAAAATGGGGAATTATCATTTTCTTACCCAGATGCACTGATTTAGGGAACTCCACATGATCACTCCTGCCATATTTGTTAACACAGCAGACACGGAAGCGATAGTCACCCTCACATGGCACACTGTCACCCAGGATCTCAGCCAAGGTGCCAGTCTCTGTGGTGAAACAGCGCTCCCACTCCTGAGAGCCAATCTCCTGGAATTCTACTTGGTACATGAACTTGGTGGAATTCTGCAGGTTTGGGGAATGTGACCATGACAAAACAACACCATTTTGGCAGTCTGCATTCATCTGGACTCCAACAGGACAATTGGGTGGACAGTGTCTTATTGCTGGAAAAAAAAAGAAGGAATGAAACAAGACCCACAGCTGCATTTCCAACACTGTTTCTACTCCTCTGCATTTTCCTCACCCCCTCTCCCAGCAACTGTCACACAAACCTGCAATCCTAACTTGGGTGGGTGTATGTTTGTTCCCAGATCCTGACAAAGAAGGGGACAGTGCACTACATTACACTTATAACATTCTGCCCATAAATGTTGCACAATGGCCTAAATCCTAAAATAGGTCCTGTGGCCTAAAGGGCTGCATGTGCAACTGGGTAAATTCACACATATAGAAAACAAAGTTCAATCAATCCCATATTGTAGGACTTTACTATTTAGCAGCTATTAATCTATCAACTATTGTCTACATTGCTAATATCTCATTACACTCGGCCAGTGATTCTTTATGTGGATTCTAGAGTATCTGGGTATGGAACTTCTTAATGCATTTTTCTGCTCTAAGAGTCCTCATAGGCAAATGACACTGTGAATGTTGACAGTCCTGTACACAGTGCTTCTTGGTATGTGTGATGTCCTTTGAGACATAAGAGACTGTATAATTCAACTCTCAGTCAGTCAATCAATCACTAAATTAGTCAATAAATGATCATTTGGAATTGATTAATTGACAATAAATGATCATTTGGAAATGATGTGTTTTCCATGTTTACGGAAATGTACTAGTGTAACCCAACCAAATAACTGATGCTGTATCCTTATGTATGCTCATATGTATGTGTATATTATTTCCCTTGCCTAGCGTGTAAAACGTTCAGACGTGTATTATTTGTGTATGTGTGTCGGACGAAAATAAGTAATGACGCGCGACGATGGGTGATGACGTCACACGCGCGCCAGCTCGTTGAAGAGAGATGTGAGTGGTAGGTGTGGCTATCACTTAATCTGATCCATCTTCGCGGATATATTTCTAAATGGATGTCTGAACTGTTTTATTGCATTAGGTAAGTCACAATCGTTCTTTATATTCATAAATATTGTTTAAGTATTTTGTTTGTTCATATAAGGAAATGTGGATGGCTAATGCCGTTCGTTATTCGGATATAAAGTATGCAACACAACACATGTAAATTGTTTTTTTGCCGAATTAATATACTTGGTAAACCTGTTTGCACATTTATGTTATGGAAATAATGTTGTAAGTTTAAAAGTTATTACTGTTATGCATTTCGACGATGGGTGTTGAAGAGAGATGTGAGCCGCAGGTGTGGCTATCACTTAATCTGACCCATGTTCGCGAATATTTTTCTAAATGGATGTCTGAACTGTTTTATTGCATTAGCAATTGGACGTTACATCGCAAGCTCATTGTGGACGGACTGTCTCAGCATTCTGTGATCATGTTGGCTTCGCGCATTGAGGGAGAGCCGCGCTGGATTTCACTACGGAGTAATTTCGTCATCACTCAGCCTCAAGGAAGAGAAAGTTTCATCAAGTTTCATCATCAATTCTTGCAAAGACTCAGTAGACATTTACACATTCATACTGACTGAACTGAGCCAAACACATTCCTATTTAATTCGGACCTCCATATATACACATACATATGGGTGTTGACTAATTTTTTTTGTTGTTCTTGATAATTGATTCCTTTGTGTTCAATTGGTAAATTGTAAACAGCAAGGAACAATTTCATATGGTAATATGCAAAGTGTTTAATTACAGATTACCCTGCTGATTGAAGTGAAAAGGAAGGAGAAATAATGCATTCGGTGAATACAGTTACTGTTCAGTGAAACTTATTGTGTATGTTCCCTTCTGTTCGTTCAGTTAGTTCTGTAGTCAAACTAAGTTCATTCAAGTGCAGACACACATATTAAGATTATTAAGTATTTTATTATTCAATTTTATTATTCACTATTCAATTATTAAGTATTTTATTATTTTTATTTTGATGATGTGAGACCCCAAACCTGAGACTCCAAATACTATTGTTTATATGTATTTTGCTGAGCTCAGACCCAAGGAGATATTTTTCTTCCTTTTTCTTTGATATTAATCCGATGAACGGGTTACACTAGCACATGACAAATCAAATTAGAATGTAGTGGGAGAACCAGTACTTTATTATTATATTTAATTTGAAGGGTTAGATCTTTAATTCTTAAACATCAGTAACTCAATCACTCCTGCTGTCTACACTGCTGTGGTGATTAGCATTAGTTAATATCTATAAATGTCTACTTTTAAAGAAGATATGTATGTGTGATAAGTATATTAAGAAGTCCATATTTTGGGGGCTTTGGGGAAAAACTACTATCAAATTCACTCTTGATCATATGATTTCTTATGATATCTTATGATGGTGTAATTTCTTGCCTTTTATGCGTAGCTTGCAGCTTGTGCTAGATCTGCCTGCCATGCAAGTAACTGTGCCAGAGTCTTGGTAAGATGTATTTACAAAGACCAGGATGTGTGTTTTCCCAAAGGATTTGATAATGGTCTGATGTGTTTCCTGTAACTGCATGCCATCTTTAAACCAGTACACTTCCATGTCCTCCCCATCGACCTCAACACAGAAAGCTGCGTTTTCACCTTCCAGCACTTGCATTCTGTGAGGAAGCTTCTTTACAATTGGACCTGGAATAGCAAATAATTGGTATCACTGATCATCTATGCATTACTTGTCCACTTAATGTGTGTTTCCAATAAAATACAGTAAAAAAAAAAAAAAAAACCTAAATTCATATTTATTACTAACCCATCAAAACACAACTGCATGGGAAATACCACCATTAATGAAATAATCTCCAGTTACCCTTTACTGATAATTCTGCAATGCTTTTCCCACCATCAGGCATCTCACATACATAGACTCCATCATCGTCTGCCCCTACATCTTGTATAGTAAGACGCCGTCTTGTTCCATTCTGTTCCATGCTATATTTACTCCCTGGCTGAAGTCTCTGGTCTTCTAGGTACCATACGGTGGGGACAGACTCTTCTGGAACCTCACACTCCAGAATGGCAACATCCTTTTCCCTCACTTCCATGTCATGCAGAGCCCGTTTGAACTGCACTGGGGGCCCTGCCCAAAAAAAAAAAAAAAAAATCTGAATTTCTTTTCATGGTCATCAGGACATCACAAATGCAATAAGAGCTACAATGTGTTAAAAATTTGATGAATCCTTGATGTGACATGATTTACACACTGATCAGCCATAACAATAAAACCACTGGCAGGTGAAGTGAATAACATAGATTATCTTGTTACAATGCACCTGTCAAGGGGTGGGATATATTAGGCAGGAAGTGTTCTCAAAGTTGATGTGTTGGAGGCAGGAAAAATGGGCAAGTGTAAGGATCTGAGCAACTTTGATAAGGGCCAGATTGCGATGGCTAGACGACTGGGTCATTGTATCTCCAAAATGGCAGGCCTTGTAGGGTGTTCCTGGTATGCAGTGGTTAGTACCTATGAATTAGAACTTAGCAGCACCTCTTATACTGCAAATAATGGGTTCAAGCCACTTCTCTCTATTCTGAGCATCATTGTTAAAGAACTTACAAATCATATTCTGATTAAACCATTCGACCAGCCTATCCGTTTATGGATGGTAAACACTGTTGCGAATTGATTTAATCATACAGATTGCAAAGAGTGCGTGACATAAAGATCTCTTTGGGGATTCCGACTAGGGAAATAACATGGAAGAGTGCCTCTGCTACGTCCTTCTGCATCCTGAGCTGTTGAGAAGAGCCACAGGGTATCACATTGCGTAGTCCACTAGAACTAACACAAAACGATCCCTTTTTACACCCTTGTGCAGACCGTTCTAATGGCCCAACGAGGTCCAAGCCAATTCTTTTGAGGAGGACCTTGATTAAGGGAAGAGGGTGTAATGGCACTTTTGGGGTGGCCAACAGATTCACCAGCTGACATTCATGACATGCCGTTCACCACCTGCTAACATCACCATGAATGCCTGGCCAAAAGAAACGGGCCATGAGACAGTTTAGTGTTTTATCCTGCCTCGCTCCTGGTGGATGGGTGGCACCAGCAGATACTCATGAACATGCCTGTGGCATGTCAGGGATCCGGATTAGTGTTTCCAATTCCATGAGGAAACGCTGATCCTGGAAGTGCCCGGCTTCCCTGCTGCACCAGCAAACCTTTGCCCTGGTCCTTGTGAGCATGGTCCTTGAAGGTTCTACTTCTGTGGAGAGAGGGAGCTTGGACAGACATCAGAGAAGAAGGAGAAGGGGGGATGGAAAAGGCCCGGGAGAAAACCGGGTTTGGGGGCCGGTTTTGGGGTCTCAGCAACTCAGTTCTGGGGAGTTGGACTGAGTAGGGAGAAAGAGAGAGCGAGGAAAGTGAGAGACGCCTGGACCTGGGACTGCTGCCAATTGATCCTCTGCCCGCTGAACGGCTTTGTCTAGGGACACGGGCCAATGACACTGCACCCATCCGTGCTTTGAGCTGCATTGTATATATGAAAGGTGCTTTATAAATGAAGTTTATAAAGTGGGGGTGGATTGTGGAGGGGTGGTGAGGCCAAAAGAAATATGACTGAGGATCATCTATAAAAAAAAAAACACCCACAGAACACTCCTGTAGATCATTTAATGCAGAAATTGAGGTTCTGCATTATCTCCTGTATTTACCTGTACAATTAAATTTTGTTTGTCAGTGACAAGAGAGTTGGTCTGACAAGAAAGCTATTATGTATTTCACAGGAAAGAATATAAAGAACCAATTGGGCAAATACATAGAAGGTATATGGTTTATGGGCAAATCCCACAGGTTCAATGGCCCTTAGAGAGTGAGAATGGTGAGAGTGGAGAGGTGAATTATGCCGGATTGTTGTTAGGGTTTTACTAATCCTGTCTTAGTATGCACATGCCCTTTGGACACCATCTTCTCTGCTTACACAGGCATTGCTTGATGGATATCACTCTCTCAGAAAATAGTTCAATGTATGAGTGAAAAGGTTAAATGGTAATATTCTGCTATAAGGTCCACAAATAAGCAATATTTTAATACTTAACTAATGCTGTGATAATGATGAATTAAGACATACACTAATCCTTAGAGCACAGATTCCCTACCCTGGTCCTGGTATACTCCATGTCTTGCTTATTTCAGTGTTTTCCTTGCTCTAACACACCCACTTCTACTCAGGAAGGGGTGTTAATTAGCTTATTAGCTAAATCAGGTGTGTTGGGAGCAGGGAAAACATTAAAATATGCAGAACAGGAGGTTGGGAACCTGTGCCTTAGAGCATCAGGAAATAATGGAGCATATACAACAGCTTCTGTGTCATATATGAATAGCCATTAATAATGGTAATAGTTTTAATACCTTGAATTAATATCTTGTTACCTCATTCTTTTAATACTTTACTCATTATGTTAATATTATTAATTATGCAGTGTTAATAAAAATCATTTACATTACAAAAAGTCTGTTTATAAACAATCTAAGTTACAACAAATATTAGGCTATAATATAAATTTGAGACCATTTTGACTATTTGTTTTCAAGCACAAACAGGATATACACTATCCACCTTATTTTCAGTGTTCCAGTGGACTTTGTGTGTTTGAAAGTTTTTGCTCAAGACTTCTGCTTAGCTGGCTTGTATTTTAGTTTTTTAGAACAGCTCTTTGGCTTTGATTAAAAGCTTTGAATCTAAAGAAACTACATCATATTTTATGATTTTGAAAAATCATAAAATCATCATTTTGAGTGAAAACTCAGAGGTGGCATCTTGCTAGGAGGATATCACCACAATAATGTGAGTTGAACTGCATGTGAACAATGTTGATTGTTGCTGAGATTAGTTAGTTGTTTAATAGCCCAGTGGTGTGCAATGTTCCTAAACAGCAGCTGATGCAGGCAAGCATTAAGGTATTTCAGGAGCTGTTTGTTTTCTAATTATAAATGTGAGACTGGCTAGCAAGCTAACATTAGCTACATCTGTTCATAACAGTAGCTTGCATAGTCACATAGCTACGCTCATAGTTCAGAACTAGCAACTAACAAAACACAATATATCTTATATCTTAGAAGCACAGACAAATAAAATAAATACTCTCCAGTCATCTCACCCTATTGTGTCCCTGAGCTGCAGAGTGCTACACTGGTTGCTGAAACCCAGGAGGAAGCAGCTTGGCGAATGTGATCATGTGGACATGGAGTCCAGTCCTTTCGTCCAGATGATCTAGCACAGATACAAGAGCGACAGCATCAAGCTCTTGTGAGTCTGCAACAGCAGCAGCAGGAGATTCTGCCCAGAGTGGTGGAAAGGCTAACTGCAGGCCAAACTGCCATACAGAGCCTGATAACCTCCTCCTCCTCTACCATGAGCACCCCCTTTAGCTCTTTCTCTTTGGCCAGGATGACACCCCAAGATGTAGATGGCTGAGAGGAGAGTGGAGGCTGCACATTCAGGCCCTCCTGACGGGAGAAGTCCACTGGCTGCCTGTAGTCTGCCATCTGTCTGCTACATGGTCATGAGGAAGGCATTGCTCAAGTGGGCCGGATTGTCACCAGAGGAACATCGTCTGATCCGTGCTCATAGAGGAGGGGGATCATCCATTCACATATGCCCAATGAGTCCTGGACTCCTGAAAACACTGGGTGCAACTGGACCCTGCCCAACCTGAGAAGGTCATCAAGCAGGTGTGCCTTTCTTACACAAGCACTGGTAGGGAGGGCCAACTGGCATGATGTCAGCAACTGCGGAGAGCCCCAGATCATGGGGAGGGCAGGCCAATCCCAGTCTTGCTGTAAGCTTTTTTTATCTTTTTTTTTCTCTATCTTTTTTATTACTTTTTTCTTTGTCATTGTCATTAATTTTTACATTAGAAGTCATCCTTTCAACTCTTCAGAGCCCAAAATCATCTTTCTTTTGAGGCGGAGCAGGAACTGGATGACATTGTCAGCTCTTTAATTGAAAGGGGTGCATTTGTCCCATGTAAACTAGTCCAGTGAACAGCCCACTTCTGGTGATCAGAAAATCAAACATTTGTTAGTGTCTCATGCAAGATTTAAGGTGAGTAAATTCTGCTGTACATCTATTAGCTCCAATTGTTCCAAATCCTTCTAATATTTTGTCAAATATGCCTCCAAATTCCAAATTTTTCTCTGTAATCGATCTGGCAAATGCATTTTTCATGTCTTTATGCACAAGGACAGCCAGTATTGGTTTGCTATATATTTAAGGGCAAATGCTATTAGTGGTGTGTTATGCTGCAGGGTTTCTGTGATTCTCCAACTTTTTTCTCTCAAGAGCTACAAAGAAACTTAGAATCATTTTAGCCAACAGGTGGCAGCACTCTCGAAAAGTTATATAGATGATCTGCTCATTTGCTCTGAGACTAGGGCACAATGCAAATTGGACACCAAGGCACTGTTAATGTTCTTAGCTGGGAATGGGTGTAAAAGTTCCAAATCTAAACAGCAGTTGGGCCAACCTAAAGTAAAATATTTGGGATGTCCTAACATCTGCAGGGCAACAAATTGACTCAGATAGGACTGCTAGCATCCAAAATTCACGAAAGCCCACAACAAAATGACAGGTGATAATTTGGTTTGGCATGCTTAATTAATTGCCGACCTTGGATTATTGATTTTGCGACAATTTCCCAGCTGTTACAAGACATTGCACATCGCCATAATTTGGCATTGAATAGCCATGTCCAATGGACAGCAGAGGTGGGCACTGCTTCTGAATAACTGAAAACAGCTATTTCATCTGCTCCAGGTCTGGGTAATCCAGATTATGATAAAACCTTTCAGCTTTTTATGAATGAAAATGTCTGGTGTATTGACACAGTAACAAGGAGACAAAAATAGGCCTGTTGTATATTATTCTAAGCATTTAGATCCAGTGACTTGAGATCACCCTCTGTGTTTGAGATCATTGGCAGCTATAGCCAAAGCCATCCTGTCTAGAACTGATCTTGTAGCAATGCACAAATTGGATGTTTATGTACCACATCAGGTAAACCAAATTTTGACATTAGCTCACACAACTCATTTATCAAATGCTCATGTGTTAACACTTCAGAACATTTAGTTTACTTTGGCCAGTGTTACTATTTATCATTGTAACACACTGAATCCAGCTAGTCTACTACCAAATGAGTTGGAAGGGGTACCCCATGACTGTTTGACTGTTTTGGACATTATATCTAAAACACGTGTGGACTTAACTGATCAACCTGACCTGAAAGCTGACATTGTGTTTTATGTGGATGGGTCATCCTTGTGGCTAAGCAGATGGTACTCCTTCTACTGCATATGCAATTGTTGATTGATGATTTTGATATGGTTGGGTCTTACAAACTCCCACCACATCTCTCAGCATAAGCAGCTGAATTATTTGCACTCACGAGAGCATGCATCTTAGCAGAGGGCCATTCTCTCACTGGCTACACTGATGATGCTTCTCATGAAACAGGGACACTTCGGAAACACAGGTTTTTTGATATCCTCACAAATTCCGAGTATGGGTCACCATACTTGGCCACACGTCACTTCACTTCACTTCAAAACTAATTACTCATTCCACATTGATTGCCAATTTACTGGATGCAGTTATACTCCAGTCTTCTATTACTGTTTGTAAATATAAAGCTTGCACTAGTAACTCTGATCCTGTTTCTCTAGGCAACACACATGTTAATTCAGTGGCGAAGGACACAGTATTATATTCTTTTCTACCTGCACTACAGATGTCCCAGTCCACAGATCATGAACATATTAACTTTGATAATTTTTCACTGACTAACCCTGACGATCTTGTTAATTTACAGCAAAGTGCAATGGCTAAAGAACTGCAATCTAACTGTGTTGAAGATCCATAGGTCTTTGGTATGATTCCAATGGACATCCAGCACTTCCATCTACGTGCCTTCCCTTTTTGGCGAAATTGATACATGGGTCGGCCCATGTATCAAAGGAGGGTATGCTGGCAGCAGTAAACAGGAGTCAAGTCAAGTCAAGTGGAGTTTACTTTCCTTTCATATACAAGTACATAGTGAAATGAAACAACGTTTCTCCAGGACCAAGGTGCTACATAAGACAAACACAGAAATTGGTTTGCACCTGGCTTCTCAGTATTTGCTGACAAATTTCACAGATCCTGTGTAATTTGTGTTCGGCACAACATAGATAAGGCACTACAATTAGCAAATATCCCACTGCAGACTTTCCATTTGAACACATTTTGTTGGATTTCATTGAATTGACACCCTGTGATTGATATGTTCAAATACCCAGAATGTTTCCCATGTAGGAAACAGGATGCACAAGCCATAACAAAGAGTTTGCTCAATGAATTGATTGCTCAATGAATTGATTCCTGAATTTGTTATCCCAGCGAAAACTTCATCAGACAACATAGGACATTTGTGAACAAATTGATTCAGCATCTTTCAAGTGCATTAGGTATTCATTTGAAAACACATTGTACCTATCACCCTCAATCTGCAGGGGTAGTGGAATGTTTAAATCAGACCATTAAGCAAAATTGTCAAAGGTAATGGCAGACACAGGTCTAAACTGGGTGCAAGCACTGCCACTTGTCCTTATGTATATCAGGGGCAGACAAAATCACCAAACAGGATTAAGCCCAATGGAAGTACTGTGTGGTTTTCCATTTCAGATTCCTAACCTTTCTTCTTATAGGCATGTTGAAGGGTCTCTGCAGCAAATAGATGACTATATGATAAAATACAAGAGTGGATTGTGCTAAGCTCTTTAGTCTATCCATTCACAGGTCAAGGCAGCATTGCCAGCAGGTGCTGAGAGTTCTCTACACTCCCGAAAGGTTGGTGACTGGAGAGTGGTCAAGAGTCATCGCAGGAAGACATGGCATAAACCAAGGTGGGACGGACCCTGGCAAGTGATGTTGGCAAACATGTCTGATGTTCGAGTCACTGAAAGAGAGACATGGATTCATGCCTCACACTACAGGAAGGTTTATCCATCTTGTGTAACCGATAACAACAGGTTAAGCCCAAGAGCGTTCCCGCACCGAGGGGAACCAATGAGGGAGTAGCGAAAAAAAGAATTTGTCTACCTAAATTTCACTGAATATCCATATTTATTATTTTTCTTCCTCATTTGTTTGATGCTTCTAAGAATTGCAAGAGTGAACATTGTAATCGTAGTAGGAAAAAGAATAAGTTAATCAATCATGACGCAGTAGTATGCTCTGGCCCCATCCCAAAGAGGCATGGTGATGTAGCTTACAGCAGGTTATGGTCACTGAACTGCTGGATGTCCAGGTGGTGCTCCAAAAACAATGTGGGCTTTATAGCTAATTGGAGCATTTTTGAGGTCAAGGCTGGCCTGTTAGGGCAGGATGGTATCCATCCTGATCAGGAAGGTGCTGCTCTCATTTCTTGCAGCATAGCACATAGTCTCAGAACAGGCATATTTAACCAGTGACAATCCAGAGCCAAGGCCAGGGAGCAGACAAGCAGGCTAAACTGACCATCTGCTAGCTGCTGAGTCATCACTCAGGTTCCACCATATTGAGATTGTGTCTGTTCCCTGAGCTAAACAAAAATGCAGAAATACTGAGAGAGTTTGTTTTAGTAACCTAATTACATAAAATTAGATCATACTGAATGCACAGCCAGCACCTCTGATCTGAAGGTAGGACTGTTAAATATTAGATCTCTTACTTCTAAAGCGCTTACTGTTAATGAAACTATTACTGATAAGGAGTTTAATGCACTGTGTTTAACAGAAACATGGATTAAACCAAATGAGTATGCAACACTAAATGAAGTTAGTCCTCCCAGATACAGGTATCATCAGTCTCATCTAACTGGCAGAGGAGGAGGTGTCAGTTATTTATAATGATAATCTAGGTGTCACACAAAAAGCTTGACATAGTTTGAAGTTCTTTATACTAACATATGCAGCCACAAAAATAAGTCTACCCAGTTGGTTCCACTAATTATTATTTACCCCTATGTATGTAGTAGCGATGACTTCATTAATTTCTTCAATGGCTAAATTGAAAATATCAGACAAAAATTCAGATTATAATTAATATAAGCTATATCAGATCAGCTATTAGAATGTTCCCCTTTCAGAGACTGAATTAATTTCACTTGTAACTTGTGTACAAGATACCTTAGCTACATGTTTCTTCAAATAGATAATACCAGAAACAATCGAATCTCTCCTAAAAATAATCAATTCTGCCCTTAGCACTGGCTATGTGCCTAAATCTTTTGAACTAGCAGTTATCAAACCCCTGATTAAAAAAACCTAACCTCAACCCCTGTCAGCTATCTAACTATAGGCTAATATCAAACTTCCCCTTTGTCTCCAAGATCCTAGAAAAAGTTGTATCACAGCAGTTATGCTCATACCTATAGATGTGGCCTTTAAGAATGTGCATTTTTTCTGCTGCTTGTTGCGAAATGGTTCTGAGAGAGGTTCACAGATCCACTGGCCAAGGACAAGCAGATCATGGACCTCAGTACAAGAAGTAGCACCGTTTGGCTGGGAAAAAAGAGGATATGCTCTATACACAATATGTCCTGGCAGAACTACTGTATCTACTAGCAAGCCTTCATTTGTTCAAATGAAACATGAGCCCGCAGCTTGTGCGTGATCTTGCTTGATACCGCAGGAAATTGCAGGATCTCTTTTCCTCGCATTCTCAATGGCCACATCTGTACATAGGAATAACATTCATTTAATGTATCAGTCAGGATTTGGGCCTCATCATAGCACAGAGACAGCACTGTTTAAAGTGGTAAATGACCTACTATTGGCCTCTGATCAGGGTTGTGTCTCCTTGCTTGTGTTGCTTGATCTTAGTGCAGCTTCTGACACCATTGATCATACTATTGTACTTCATAGATTAGAAAATGATGTTGGAGTTAAGGGAATGGGCCTCTCCTGGCTCAGGTCTTATTTGACTGATCATTATCAGTTTGTAGATGATAGGTAAAGTTAAAGTTTGGTGTTCCACAAGGTTCTGTTTTAGGCTCACTGCTTGTTCTTTATATATGCTACCTCTGGGTAAATTTATTTGTAAACATGGTATTAGCTTCCACTGTTATGCTGATAACACACAGTTGTATGTTTCAGCAAAGCCAGGTGTGAGACACCAGCTTAATAAAGTAGAGGAATGTGTGAAGGACATTAGCCACTGGGTGCTTAGTAACTTAAGATAAGAAATATAATGTCACTACATGATGCTAGTTCATGCTTTTGTTACCTCTAAGTTAGATGCCTTACTGTCCGGATGTTCCAGTGGGTGCTTAAACAAGCTCCAGTTACTCCAGAGTGCAACAACAAGAGTCCTTATTAGAACCAGAAGATATGACCACATCGCCCCTATTGTATCTAAATGCATTGGCTCCCAATCAAATTTCGCATTGATTAAAAAATACTACTATTTACCTATAAAACACTAAATAGTCTCACGCAGCAGTACCTGAGTGAAACTCTCATCTTTTATAGTGACCTTGAATAGTGACAGCTACAGCTACATCTCTTATAAAGCCCCACAGTTATGGAACAGCCTTCCAATTATTGTTCAGGACCCAGACACAGTCTCAGTGTTTAAGTCTAGGCTGAAAAATTAAATTTGTTTAATCAAGCCTTTTGTGATTTTTTTTTCTCAGGTAAAGGAGCAAATCTGGAGAGTTCATGGGCAGAGAGTGTTGTGGTGAACTGGGATGTATGGATGTTGTCGCCCCCCCACTCTCACACATCACTCAGGTTTGCTGACAGTGTAGTGGCTGGCTGCTTTATGTCCCAGGGCTCCCTCATATCTGCATTACTTTCTGGTGCTCCCTTTTAGTTATGCTGTCATAGTGAGTCTTGCCGGAGTCCCTCCTTGCACGGTAAACACAATGTGCATTGTCCTTAGCCATTACATGATAATAAGCATACCTAATAATCTGTGTTTCTCTCTCTTCTCTCTCTGTCGAGCTACACAAGCTATTCCTGAGATACCAGTGGTCCTGACCACCTCTGCTGTCCATGACCTGCCTGATTCAGCCTGATGCCCTACTTCTGGTTGGAGTTCTCATCTGGAAACTACTCACTGCTGCCGAGGATAGCCCTGTATAGACAGCCTAAAGAGACATGAGATTACTGTGGATTGTACCACTTAGAAACTATGAAGATGGCTTTAGGACTGCAATTGCCACAAACAGTTTTACACTCACTTCTCCATCAGTGAACAGTTTGATAACTTCAACAAAATAGACTTCATGTGAAAACTATGACGAATTTTTCTCTGGTTACACAACTGCACTTTTTACCATGTAGTACACAGTTTGGGTTCCTTTTTGAGTCTGGTTCTTCCTAAATATCATTAAAGGGAGATTTTCCTTGCCACCATCTCCTCTGGCTTGCTCATTAACGACAAATTTATAAATGTGTAAATTTAAAATTTATATCCTGAATTTATATTTTTCTGTAAAGCTGCTTTGTGACAATGTCCACTGTTAAAAGTAATATACAAATAAAATTTAATTGAATGTCCAAAAGAGGGAATATGGTAAATGATTGAAGTTCATACCTTTATTAAAATGTTGATCATTTATTTATTAGTTATTGCTTTATTATCATTAGTTAGTCATTCACTATTTACATTTACATTAAGATTTATGCCATTTGGCAGATGCCCTTATCCAGAACGAGCTACAGAGGTGCTTTGAAGTCTCTATCAATAGATACATCCTGATACTAGTTCACTGGCTAAGAATACTATCAGTCCAAAAAAACTCTGTACAGCACACAGACAAGATTTATTTATTATTGTTGTTGTTTTAAAATAATTTTCTAATTTAAGAACTTCATGAAGAGATACGTCTTTAGTTGTTGTTTGAAGACTGTCAGTGATTCAACTGTTCGGACATCCAGGGGAAGTTCATTCCACCTCTTAGGTGCCAGAACAGAGAAGAGTCTTGATGCATGCTTTCCCTGTACCCTAAGAGATGGTGGGACCAATTGAGCAGTGCTAGAGGATCGGAGGGAGTGTGGTGCAGTGCGGGGCATGATAATTGCCTTAAGGAAGGTGGTTGCTGGTCCGTTTTTGACTTAGGCAAGCATAAGTGTTTTAAATCTGATGTGGGCAGCTACACGAAACCAGTGGAGGGAGGGTAGCAATGCGGTGGTGTGGGAGAACTTGGGAAGGTTGAAAACAAGTTGTGCAGCTGCATTCTGGCTCAATTGCAGAGGATGAATGGCACTCACAGGAAGACCTGCCAGGAGCCAGTTGCAGTAATCCAACTGCAAAATGCAAAAAGGGACTGAACAAGCACCTGAGTGGCCTCTGTGGATAGAAGTGAATGAATACTTCTGATGTTGTAAAGGACAAATCGGCATGAGTGTGTCAGATGAGCATTATGAGAGGAAAAGGACAGCTGATTGTCCATGTTTACCCAAAGGTTGTGTATAGTGACAGAAGGTGAGAGCTGAGAGTTTTCCAGGGAGATTGCAAGATCCTGACTTGGGGATGAATCACCTGCGATGAACAGCATTTCAGTTTTGCTGGGATTACATTTCAGCTGATGAGCTGCCATTTTAGAAGAATTTTCTTGATATAGAAGTATTTTTGATCAGTGTATGATGTAATCCATCAGGTTGAAATAATCAAGGTGAAATGCGTTGATCCATCAAAGGCCTAAGAATGACTTTGAAGTGTATTTTAATGAAGTGTCTTTTAATCATGAAGAGAATGTGACCCTATTTTAAATCAGTGTTTAAGTATTGTTCTAATCAATTAGAAAATAATTTTATAGAGAATATTTGTGTATGTGAATCACGTAAACTAAGGCAAACTGATGTGACCCAGTTTGTGGAAAATTACTAAGCACACAGTCTCATTCATAAATTGTATTTTATCTTTTTATTGTATCTTTTCAGTTCAGGTTTTCTCTGTCCTTTCTCATGGGAAAATGCTCTTTCTCTACCGGTATACTGAAGTGCATTGGTAAGGTTGTGATGAATGTTAACGTTTTAAAAAATAAATAAATAAACTGACTGAGATCATGCCACAATTTAAATGAAGCTAGAGGGCCAATGAAATAATTGTGGTGAGAGTTCATGGGTGTGATTAAAAGAAACTATGAGAAAACTCCTCCTAATTAGATTGTTTTAGAATTGCATAAAAGCTTGAGCCACTACTATGAAAATTAGATGATCTGCAGTCATCTCGGCTTTGTTGGTTGATTCAATAAAGTCTGATTTTTGGCATCTAAAACCCCTTGACTTTGGAAAGTTATTTTTCTTATTCTGAACTGAAGAGTTTTGCCACGACACCATCCATGATGATATGTCTGCCAGACATGCTGAGATCTGAGTAGAAATATGAGTGTGTGAGGGAGGGAAGGAGAGGATGAGTTGAGTGTCATTCACATAGCAGTGATATTAAAATCCATGTGATGATATGACCTCACCGAGAGATAGAGTATAGAGGGAGAACAGAAGAGGACCAAGTACTGAGCCTTGTGGGACGTAAGTGGAGAGTCTGCATGGAGCAGATATGTATCCCCTCCATATCACCTGATATGACTGACCCTACAGGTAGGAAGCAAACCATTGCCATGCTCTGCCACGAATTCCAAGACTCATGAGGATGGACAAGAGAGTCTTGTGGTTGATACTGTGGTTAGGATCTTGGAGGTTGTTCTGTGAGAGTTAGAGAGACAGCTGATTGTAGACGGTGTGTTAGAGGATGTTAAAAAGAAATGAGAGAAGTGATGCTGGTCAGTATTGATGTCTGAGGGATCCACAGTGGGTTTCTTCAGGATATGAATAATCCTTACTCACATGAATGCATTTGGTACATGACCAGATGTTATGGAGCAATTAATGATATTAGTGATGATGGTGAGGAGGTCTTGTGAGATGGTCTGGAGCATTGCGCAAGGGATTAGATCCAACGGGCAGGTGGTAGGATTGCAGGACAACACATCTCTTCTGTTGCCAGATTAGAAAAATGTGCCAGAGAATGAGAAGGGAAATCATGAATGTGTAGTGTAGGAGTTGGGGTATGACTGGCAGATTTTTTCAATCTCCCCATCATAAAAGGTGGCAAAGTCTTCAGCAGTCAGGGAGTATAGAGCAGGAGGAGCCGCAGGTTAAGTAGTGAAAAAAATTTGTTGTGGAGCTTCTGAGGATCTTGTGCAGACCTTTACAGCTTTTCCTTGTAGATGGCAGTCTTAGCAGAAGTCACATCAGATGAGAATTTGGACAGGAGAGCAAACTAGTTGCATAAGTGTGCGCACTCCTAAACTGATACTTTTTTGAGGCACCTTTTGATTTTATTACACCACTCAGTCTTTTTGGGTAAAAGTCTATCAGTGTGGCACATCTTGACTTGACAATATTTTCCCACTCTTTCTTGCAAAAACTTCATAGATCCATCAAATTGTAAGGGCATCTTCTGTGCACAGCCCACTTCAGGTCACCCCATAGATTTTTAGTTTCAGGTCAGGATTCAGGTCTGTGCTAGGTCATTCAAAAACATTGATCTTCTTTTGGTTAAGCCATTCCTTTGTTGATTTGTATACTTTGGGTCATTGACATGCTGAAAGGTGAAATTCCTTTTCATCTTCAGCTTACTAGCAGAAGGTTTTGCACTAAAATCGACTAGTATTTGTAGCTATTCATTATTCCCTCCACCTTGATAAATGCCCCAGTTCTGGCTGAAGAAAAGCAGCCCTAAAGCATGATGGCTGCCACCACCATGGTGCACCGTGGGTATGGTGTTCTTTTGGTGATGTCCTTTTTTTGCACCAAACATATATTTTGGAATTATGGAATTATTATAAATTATGGAATTGGCCTTATCAGACCATAACGCATTTTGCTACATGGTTTGGGGTGATTTAGTTGGGCTTGGATGTTTTTTGTGAGAATGGGCTTCCGTCTAGCTACCCTACCCTATAGCCCAGACATGTGAAGAATATGAAAGACTGTTGTCACATGCAGAGAGTAATCAATACTTGTCAGATATTTCTGCAGCTCCTTTAATGTTGCCATTGGCTTCTTGGCAGCCTCCCTAGTAAGTTTTTGTCTTGTCCTTTTGTAAATTTTGGAGGGACATCCTGTTCTTGGTGATGACACTGTGATGCTCCATTTTCTCCACTTGTTGATGATGGCCTTCAAGGTATTCCATGGTACATAAAATATTTTGGAAATTTTTTGTACCCCTCTCCTGATTGATTCCTTTCGAGAGTGAGACCCTTTACAGGCTTTGTCAGCTCTTTGCAGACCAAGGCTTCAGCAGTCGGATGAAACCAAGAAGATGTCAAGAAAATCCAACAGAAACAGCTGGTCTTTATTTGGTGTTTATCAGAATAATTTCATTGATGATAGCTGTATGATAATTACTTTTGAACATGAGATTGAATGTGATTGGTTCATTCTGAACATATCCCCAATTATAAAAGGGTGTGCACACTTACGCAATCAGGTTATTGTAACTTTTTTTTATTTTTTTCTATTTTTCCCCCTGAAAAAACAATTTTTCTGATCCTCTGTCTACCTGTAACCAATCAGGAAACACTAGCCCTGTGCAGGGAACTATTTAATTGCATGTAACACCTTGGTCTTTGGAGTTCTTCTCCCCAGCTGCGATGAGAATAAACATATTAGTCCAGAGTTAACTGTGTCTCTGTGAGTTTAACTTTTTATTTGACTTCAGAAGGTACTATTTTCCACCACACATGCATTTCAGCAGGTGGCGGTGAATGACTGGGGCAGAACCTACCTTTCCCCATTTTGCTATAATTATAGATATAGCCAGAACACACAGCAGGCAAAACAATGACCCAGTTGTTGGTACCAAAAAGCACAGGGAAATGCTTTTCCAAGTGTCTCAATATAACCCCATGGCAAGGCACCCAGGGGTGGATAAAACGCTAGCCCTGTTAATGGCTTGCTTTTATTGGGATCCCTAAAGAAATCCTGACTGACCGTGGCACATCATTTGTCATGTACACTATGAACATTATGAATTATTGGGGATTAAACTGAAAAAGATAGCTGGAATTGGAATAAATGGTTGGAAGTCCTATTACTTGCAGTCAGGGAAGTTCCCTAGGTCTCCACGGGGTTTTCCTCATTTGATCTATTATTTGGGTGGAAGCCCAATGGAGTGTTGGATGTAATTAAAGAAAACTAGGAGGACAGTCTAACACTCTGCAAAAAAGAAACTCAATTTAACATGGACCTGCAAGCAAAACTCCAAACATTAGGTCACTTATAATGGGAAAGTTTGCTCCAGGCCCAGGAGAGGTGGCAACAGTTCTAGAATAGGCACTCTCAACTGAGACAGTTTACACCAGGAGATAAAGTCTTTGTATTACTTGCCACCTCCAGCTCGAAATTACTTGCTAAGTGGCAAGGGCCCTTTGAGGTCACACGGAGAGTGGGAGAGGTCGACTATGAGGTTATGCACACAGACAGGGAAAATGAAAGGCAGATATACCACCTCAATTTCCTCAAACAATGGAAGGAGGCAGTCTCTGTTGCTCTGGAGACGGCAGTGGTAGATAGAGATAAGTTGGGGCTGATTGTCCAAAACAGCTGACCACCTCTTACCATTCCCCATCCCCAGAGGGCAGAATTTGCCAGATTGCAATCCAAATTTTTGGAAGTGTTTTCTCTCCTCTGTGGTAGCACATACCTCATAAAACACCACATAGCAACTCCTCCCAGCGTGGTTGCCTACCTGGACACAAAAAAGTGGTTCAGGACAAATTGTTGGAGAAATACTGGAGATGGGTGTGATCAATGAGTCAAACAGTTACTGGAAGATCTCCATCGTGCTGGTACCCAAGGCCAGTGGGGTGGTCTGTGTTTGTGTGGGCTTCCGCAAGGTGAATGCGGTTTCGAAATTTGATGCCTATCCAATGCCTTGTATTGATGAGTTCCTAGGCATGGCTCATTTTTATTTGACCCTGGATTTGACCAAGGGCATTTGACCTTGTTGCCAGTGTCCAAAGAAACTTTCTCTACACTGTTTGGTTTACACAAATTTGTCATACTAACGATCTTGCTTTGTGGGGAGCTGGCCTGCCCGAGAACCAAGACTAAAATGGAGGTGAGACAGCTCCTGGGACTGCTGGGATATTATTATTATTATGCAGGCTTGTGCCTAATTATTCAGACCTCGCCAGCCCACTGACTGATCTCACTAAAAAGGCGGCACCAGACTCTGTCCAGTGGTTTGAGCAGTGCCAGGGGGTCTTTCTGAGGGTTAAAATGGCTCTCTCTGGGCCCTTTGATTCACTCTGATAAATTTTCTTTCCCCTTTTGTGTTGCAGAGGGCTGGGGTCCATTCTGTCCCAGGTTGTGGAGAGGGAGCACTGCCCAGTGCCATACATCAGCAGGAAGCTCTCAGTGCTGGAGTCTAAGTACAGGACTGTGGAGAAGGAGTGTTTAGCCATTAAATGATACAGGAGCTAGGCCCAGAGACCTCAGCCTCACCTGCCATAACTACCCGGCCAAAGAGACGCCACAAGCAGTGTGAGTGAAACCGGAAACACAGCAAGTGGGCTGGCATCCATGACAGGCTAAAAGCTAATCCAGTCATACTAGCCATACCATCGATTCCATTGGCAAATGTTTGCTCCCTGGACAACAAACTGGACTGCATTTCTCTATAGCAGACAACACAGTGAGAGAAGAGGGATTGCTGCATTTTTATTTTTACAAGAACTATTGAATATTTTAACCACAAAATGTTAACCGCAAAATGTGTACTCATATTTGATCATCCAAAATGTATCATTATACCCAGTATCTCAGTAAAAGGCTTGCTGACTAGAACTGTGTGCATGGAACAGGAAGTGTATGCTGAGAAACCGAGGCCTAAAAATGACCTATATGACCTTACATATGCATGGGAATTCTGTGTAAAGTGGGAAACAGGAACAAGCTGTAAATTTAAGTGGGTAAGGCTTCCTTAAACAATAAGATAAGCATATGGGGTAACCTTGTGTCTTGTTAAAAACAGGATAGACATGCATGAGAGTATGTGTCTTGTTAAAAACAGGATGTGGAAGAGTTTTCAGGTAAATGTATATAAGAATGCCTTTCTGAAGAGTGGGGCAGCTTTTGTCTGCAGACAACAGAGTGATCTTTGATCTGCACTAATGGCCACAACAGAACCTGGCTCAACAACAGCATCCCTGATGCAGCATTCAGCTAAATGGGCTAACCACCTTCTGAGTGGACGGGGATGCTACAACATCTGGTATGTCCCATGGACGGGGCTTTTTTTTTGTTTACATCAACAGAGAATGGCACACAAACACTGTATTAATTTGTAAATACAGTTCATTGCTGGTGGAATTCATGACAGTCAAGTGTCAGCCTTACTATCTGCCAAGGGAGTTCACCATCACTGCTGTGTACATTCCTCACATGGCTAATGCTAAAGATGCACTACCTGAACTGTATGGGGCCATTAATGAACTACAATCTGCTCACAATGATGGCTTTCTCATTGTTGCTGGGGATTTCAACCATGCAAACCTGAAAACCATTCTGCCAAAATTATTCTAACATGTTGACTCTGCAGGACCGAATTTACAGCAGGAGAGGAGGCAGTGCTAAGGACGGTGAGAAAGAACTTGTCCCTTTGCATCAGGTGGCAAAGTGCAATCATGCAAAGAAAATCTCCAGCCACTACAACAACATCAAAGATGTGCATGTGGCAAGGTATCCAGGTCATCATGGACTACAAGATTCCACCATGTGTCACTGACACTGACAGTGATGCCTTCCACCCAGATGTGCTCATGGTTTGAAGCATTAAACACTGCACCAATGAGGAAATCCCCTCCCTTGGATGACCAGGTGCTCTGCTTGTTCTCAGCCCATGTGAGGAAGACGCTCTCCAGAGACAACCCTTGCAAAGCTGCAGGACCAGAAAACATACCAGAACAAGTGCTCAAAGACTGTGCAGATCAGCTAGCTGATGTCCTGACAGATATCTTCAACATCTCCATGAGCCAAGCAGTCGTCCCACAGTGTTTTAAGGCTACTACCATCATACTGTACCGGCGCCAAAGAAGTCAACAGTATCAAGTCTCAATGACTAGCACCCTATAGCATGCACACCAATCATCATGAAGTGCTTCAAGCAGCTGGTCATGAGTCACATGCAGCTTGCGTACCATCCCAACCATTCCACAGAGGATGCATACTCTTCACCTGGTACTAACCCACCTCGACAAGAAGAATACATACTTCATCATCCCCAGCAGCTGATTGATAATCTGGACCTGCTAGTTTTCAGCACCTTGCTCAGTAACTGGATCCTGGACTTCCTCACTGGGAGACCCCAGTCAATTAGGGTCAGCAGCAAGACCTCCACCACCATCATCCTGAACACTGGTGCCCCCCAGGGCTGCTTACTCAGCCCAGTGCTGTTCACTCTGTTAACCCAAGTCTGCACTGCCAGATCCAGTTCAAACCACATTGCAAAGTTCTCTGATGACACCATAGTAGTTGGCCTCATCAGTGACAGTGATGAGACATCATACAGAGAGGAGGTGGAATGGCTCACTGGCTGGTGCAAAAACAACAATCTGTCTCTGAGTGTTGACAAAACAAAAAAAATGTTGACTACAGGAAGTCCTGCGCTGATCTCCCCCCGTGCATAAATGGCTCCAAAGTCCAGAGAGTGATGAGCCCCAAGTTCCTTGGTGTTCACATCACGAAAAACCTCAAATGGACAAACAACACCAGCTTCCTGACCAAAAGAGTCCAGCAGCATCTGCCTGAAGAAGGCGAACATCCCTCCACCCATCCTCACAGTGTTCTACAGGGAAACCATTGAGAGTGTCCTGACCAGCTGCATCACTGTCTGGTTTGGAAATTGCAACATCTCTGATCAAAAGACCCTACAAAGGATAGTGCGGACAGCTGAACGCATCATTCGTGCACCTCTACCCCCTGTTCAGGATATTTTCTACTCACGCAGTATTTGCAAGGCCTCCAGCATTGTGGACAAGCCCTCTCACCCCTTTGAGATTATGCGATCTCAAAGCAAATTGTTAGTGGTGTTGGCTTTGCATTGCGAATTGTCAGAAGTTACATAAATAACCTAAAGTTTTGGTTAGCCTACATTGTATACAAACAGACAGCCATCTTTATTAATACATAAATCATAATGTTAATTAACAGAATGAGTTAACAAGATTACAAGTTATTACTTAACTATTACCATTATTATGACTATTGAATATTCATATACAGTATGGTTCAGTTGTCTGTTAATATATATGCCTCATTATTTTATGATGTGCTGAAGATTAGTGCACATATTAATTTATCATTAAGAAAGAATTAGTTAAGTATTAATATATTGCTTATTGGTGGACCTTATATTAATGTGTCAACAGTTAAATACTTGTGGCACATGAAAGCAGTTTATGATGACAGAAACACCCATTCACACCAAACATGATGCAATCCAATTTTAAATTATGGAAGACATTCAAACCCAGTGTTGTTTCAGCTGCTCCTGTTAGGAGTCACCACAGCAGATCAATGGTCTGCATGTTTGATTTGGCACAGGTAAACCAAATGCCCTTCCTGACACAACTCTCCTATTTTATCCAGGCTTGGGACCAGCACTGAGAGTACACTCCCAGTGGCTGGGTTGGTTCCCTGCCAAGGAACTGAACCCAGGCTATGGCAGTGAGAGTGCGGGATCCTTAGCTACTAGACCATCAGGGACCTTTCACCTCCCACTGTGCACAACATTAATTAAGATTTAATTTAAACTTGATTTAAACTTCAACCTTTAACTATCATAATTCAGGCAAATTTTAAGTGCAGCAGGTGCAAATAAATCATTACCAGTGGCAGCTGATGTTGAAAACTACTTATCCATCACATCAAAATCATTGCCAATTAGATGAATTAAAACTATGAATTACATAGGCACACATAGCACAGCTACTGCATTTGCACTAAATCCTAAATTAAATTGAATTCTTTCCACATTCGAGGTACAAATCACATTGTTTTATGCTATATTTCTCATTATGTTAATTTAGGATAAACAAAGTTGGGTATTGTTTCATTAAACAACTGCATTGGATAGAGACCGAAGTATTTTAAAAGATTAAAAACAAAAAGAGTTTTCGCCCCACCTTTTACAGAGAGTTGTACAGCACTTAATGTGTTCCCCAGTGTGTTTGATGCAGTACAGATGTACAGCCCAGTGTCTTGCTGCTTGCAGTAAAGAACTTTCAAAGTATAGTGCCCCTCCCTGTCCTCAAACACTAGGTGACGTCGTCCAGGCACAATTGATTCCCCATCTTTCTTCCACAGGATCTCAGGTTTGGGTTTACCTGTTACATAGCAACGAAATTTGGCATGTTTGCCTTCTGTGATCATGAACTTCTTGGCCTTAGCCACATTCAGGTGCTTTCCTCTTGAGTATGTGTCCTTCTCACATGAGTATTTCCATTTTGAATGCATGTCATTCTGGTCTGGAGATGAGTGGCCATTGGTGTAGCCATTTCGACGGTTCTTCCCGACTTGCTCAGGCATACTTTCAACCAACAATACAGCTCCAGTCACAGCTTCACCATACTGATTGACTGCTTTGCAGGTGTAGACTCCTCCATCTGGGGCTCGTGTTTGGAAGATCTTCAGCTGGAACCATCCTTCATTTTGTTGGCTGATGCAAAAGTGTGAGCTCTCATAGATCTCATTGACTTGCTTGCCATCTTTCTCCCACACAACCTCAGATAAGGGATTACCCCAAAGCTTGCATGAGAAGGCAGCATCTTCTCCTTGATCTACTCTCAAGGACAGAGGTTTGATGAGGAACCGGGGTTTGTTGTCCTGAAAAAGATCTGCCTCCATGTCCGACAAAGGCTGCTTGAGATTTTTTATTTCTTGTTTTGGTGGAATAACCATAATTTGCTGTTGTTCTTGCAGGGGATACATCATCTGAACATTTTGGGTTTCCTCTTCTACTTTAAGAGTAGCAGCTGCATAAGTATCCCCAATGCTGTTCTTAGCTCTGCAGATGTACTGTCCAGCATCTTCCAGAGTGACCTGATAGATGGAGAGGGTGCACACGTTGCCATCCTGGGTAATGCAGTAGCGACCCTCAGGGATAATGGGTTCATTCAGTCTCTCCCACAACACATCAGGTTTTGGATCTCCACTGATCTGACATTTAAGGACTGCATCTGACCCACTTTTCACCAGAACTGAACGTGGGTATCCAAGAACACGGGGGGCACCACCAAACACATCCATGGCTGCTGTTATTTAGTGAAGGCTTGCAATATGAAATTGTCTTTATTAAAATTAAGCACTCCTGGCTTTCTTTACTAAATTTCAAACTGTAAAAAAAAAAAAAAAAACATAAATTTGCATCATCATTATTACAAATGTTTCAACTGATGTTTCAGCTACATAATATATGCTCAATAAAAATACTCAACCAACATTCTTTTCATTTTTGATTGTTATTTTTGAGGTTACTATAAACATATTCAGATGTTGCACAAAACAATTAAGCACACATTGTGGATAGACACTGGAAACACTGGAGTCTCTGAGATTAAGTGGAAAAATTCACCTAATCAACAGAGGACTTGGGAACAAAGGATTTTAATACCTAATGAATTCATTAAATTCACTATAATTATTAAAATATTTCATATTAAATAGGTTATCTATGCAGAAAGGAATTACTCACTATAAGCCAGGAAATGCCTACCCTGTTTCTTCTACGTAACAACTGGTGCTGTATATTAGAAGACAGTATTTAAAATGGGCTATCCAAATAAAGGTGCGGGTATACCATTTCTGTTTGCAATGACATGGTTGTTCTAAATATTACCATTACTCAGAGGTGTAGTCAAGACATAGACACAGAGTAATGACTAGATTATTATTATTAGACCTTATTTAGGGGTACATTTAATCATTTTGCATATGTTCAATCAGATATTGTGTCATTCATATGATTTTGGAATATTTCATATGATGTGCCAATTTCGTACAAATACACACCAAATTAACAAAGCATATGATAGTATGATTTTATAATATGTAATTTTAATTATGGACATTTGTTAAAATTGTCCTTAAAGGTTATCTTTTCTTGTATGTCTTGTGAAAGGTTGCTCAAAGAAAGTCGGGGTTTCTTTCATGCTCTCTTCAACTAAGAGTAACCATTATTAAACTGTAAATACAGGTTAGAAAATTATGTATAATGAAGGTAACATTTTCAGTGGAGTTCCACTGAAAATTTCAATTACATAAAATTAAGCTACATTATTGTCTAAATAGTTAGTCACACAAAGAGACAAATCTCAGGTAAACTAAACAAAGATAGTGAAAAAACATAACTGGGGAAAATGAATAATTATCCCCAGTGTAAGCTTCTATATAACCAGGCTGACCTTTGGTGTACAGATTGATGAAGATAGAAAAGCTGTTGGTGACCATACAACACTGCTAGAAATGCAGCTGACCTTTAATAAATTCCAAAGTAGTGCAATTCCCTCCAGCTTTTCCTGTTACTGTCAAGCTTCCTTTATATGTGGAGATGTGTTTGGCTCATCTGTATTGGATCCACTGAATGTCTGTCTCACCCAGTCCTGAGACCTTCTGTGTCATTGTCAGCCAATGAATGCTTTCACAGCTGCTACCTCACCTTGCTAAAAATACTCACTCCAGCCACCATGTCAACAGGGCAAGATAAGGTCTAAGCATCTGTTCAATATGCCACAGAAGCTAAACTTAGACTCACAGACAACTTGAGTCCTGTGGTACAGAATGACTGACATGTGTGCATATGCATGCTCTGTGTATTGGACTATGTGACACATCCTCTTCTTGGGGGACTAATAATGATGAGATGTGTCAGGAGAAAGTGGTGTTTGTTTCAGGCACTAACAGGGCTGGACATAGCCTGTCTTGATTGGGGTGAACTGAAAATATCCAGGCATCTTTTTTTCTCATCATGATTGCCATGATTAGAATATTAAAAACATAATATTTGTATCATAATGAAGAACTGCAGACTTCCTGCCCACATATTTTGTTTAAATTTATTTTACTTTTCATTTCTACACAGCCACAGCCATTCATGAGAATAGTAGTGTTGCTGTAGCTTAGTACTATCCTGTAGACATGTAGATGCATTTATTAATTTGTTTCTTTGTTTGTTTGTCTATATACCTCTAAACCAGGGGTGTCAAAGTAAAATTCTCCCTGGCCACATGAGCATTTTTATGAGACCCCTAAGGCCCGTAATCTAAGGCTATCAGTTTTTCAACTTATTTAACATATTCTATCATTTATGCTAGGTTACACAAATAACCATAGCTCTGAATAGGACATTTCTAGAAAAAAGTAGGCTGCTTTACTTTTACTGCAGTAAAAGTAGATTAGGATTATAAGAGAAGGTGTCATTTTTCCCTATTACAAGCATGTTATTTTAATCATTTTCAGTGGAACCATTAGAGATATTTTATGGCAACACTATTATATGGCAAGAAGGTCGATTGTCCCTTAAAAATGATCACAAAAACAGTCATGATTTTATTACACGTGTCCTCATCACACCGAAAGTGTAATATGTTTATATTAAATAATCAGACTGAAACAGATTCACAAGGAATGCTGATCTTTACTAATACTTTTTGACACAGCCAAACATACATCGGGACTCTTGTACTACTAATAACACAATTTCCAGTATAACCACTAGATGGCAGTAGCATAATTACTCATAGTGTATATATGTTGTTAACCAATCCAAATACACTCCATTCCTACTGTCTCAATTATCAACTTCTGAAAAACCATAAATATCCTTCTTGAACTTTATCAGTATTAAGATGTTTATTCTGATCTTAATTAGTTTGGTTTTAAAAAATCATTTAAAGAACTTTATCAGAAAGTGTTCTAACAAGAGTTCTAACAAACTTCTTGAATGCTTTTTATAACTACCAAGGAAGAGGTAGACTGCTCTGCCCTTGGGTACCAAGTCAAAGGGGTTTATTCTGCCCTTTTTCTTTTTTGGCCCTATCTATTTCAAAGGTTCAGTCTTTGAGGTTGTATGTTTACCTGCTTTGGGTAATGGCAAAATGGGAAAGGTGTTGAGGTTTTGATACCATTGCTGGTTTAACAGGTGGTATTGGGCTGTCTCTCTGGGCTGGATTTCAGTTTGGATTGGGCTCGGAGCACTTGGCGGTGCTTGTGTTTTGGTGCATAGTGGTGGTAGTGGCAGAACGGACATACTGCTGTGCTGAGCCTCAATTTGAGCCTTGATGGCAACATTTCTGTGTCGGTGGCCTGTTGTAAATCCTCCCCAAGTTGTCTCACAGACTGACGAGCACTGAATTTCTGCACTGTAGCTTCAATATTGCTGTCCAGGCAGGGCCACCACATGTGGCTCATGGCCAATGACTTCATGAGAAAAATACCTGGATGTCATATGTACAACTCTCTCAGTAGTTTTTCTGGGTGTGCTGTGGTTACAATTGCCCTCATTCCCCACAGAACACATCCTTGCTCTATGGATAGCTGTGCTCTCCATGCAAAGTATGGTTTCAGTGCTTCATCAATAATACTGGCTGGCCATCCATTAAGGGTGATTTCTCCCACTTTGTTGAGTGTCAGAGCCTTGCATGTAGTCTGAGCTGAGTCTATAACCTGCACCAGCTAATCTTCCATAGGTGAGCACAGAAATATGCAACTTTCCTCTGCCATGTTGTCCTGACAGGCTTGAGGTAACCAGGAAAGTCCATCTGCATTTGCATACTCCTGTGACTTGTAAAATTAAATCTCACAATTGTAGACCATCAGTTTAAGTGCTCGTCACTGCATCCTCAGTGCAGCCAATGTGGGGATGGCGGATGTGGGACCTAGAGAGGCTTGTTTTCAGTGATGAGAGTGAATTTTCAATCCAAACACAAAAAGTTATATCTTCCTTCTCTGTTTGAGAATATTTGCTCTCTACTGCTGTCAGTGAATGGGACACAAAAGCAACTGGCTTCTCCACACCATTTATCATGGCATGGGAGAAGACTGCTCCCACACCATCGTAAGCCAGCTTCAGTGGTTCCTGGGTGTCATAGTAGACAACTGCAGTGCTTCTGAGTAGCTGCTTGTTTGTACTCTGGAGTGTTTTTTCAACTCTGGCTGTTCAATTTCAACTCATGTGGAGGCTGGGGAAAGTTTCTTGATGGTTTTTTCTGCCTTTGGCACAATCACTACTCTCAGTTTTGGAAATGGTGCTCAAGGATTCAAGCCTGTCTAGTTCCTTTTCAACTTTTCAAAGTTTCCCTCAAAGAATATGGCACTGGGTTAGCTTTCTTAAAAAGGGGTTTGGCATCTGACTGTATGCTAATGGAAACCCCAATCACTGCAAGAAACACACCTTCCTCTCCTCTGCCAATTTACTGGCAATCATCCATTGTTCCAGGCATTCCATGTAGGATTCAATCTTCCTTATATTCAAAGATGCTTCTAATTTGAAATGTCTCCATTCTAGCTAGCTTATCAGTCATGTAGTTGCTTAGCCACTTAGTTGCTTAGTTCCTTAGCCACTTTTCCAAGCACTACAAATTCTATTTTGTTTTTTGTTTTGTTTTTAGCTGCCACTGTCGTATCATCAAGTGGGATGCACTTCGAATCTATCCTGTCTTCATCGCCAAACTGGAATATCTTAATATTAAATGATCAGACTGAGACCAACTCAGGAGGAAGGCTGATCTTTACTCGGACTTTTGGACACATCTAAAACATACATCAGGACTCAAAAATAATTTATATAACCAAGGAAGATATAACCACTAGATGGTCTACAATTACTCAGAGTGTATGACTGTTGCTAACCAACTGAAATACTCTATGGAAAGTAATTTCCGTTTAAGTCACTGCCCACACCTGACCTGTTTCTGATTTGTTTTTAGATGTGAGTGTAACTTGCATCAAATGAAGAAGATAGGCATTGATTTTAATCAGTGTTTCAGCACTGTATGATGTATATGTTTGATATCTTGCGTGTTGTACAGTGGCATTCCCTACACTACTGTGAGAATTTTAGATTGCATGAAAATGTAGGAGATACTGAAGGCCATTTCAACTTTTAAGTTCACGTGGGCCGAATGAAATGAAGCAGCAGGTCATATTTGGCCCACAGTCCTTGAATTTGACACATGGTTTAATCAATGTACTTGATAATGGAAAAACGGTCTTTAAAAAGTCTTGAGGTGAGCTTTTAGGGTGGCACAGTGAAATTGTACCAGTGAAACCGTACTGAAACAGTACCCCCAACTCTGGCCCTGAACGCTAAATATGTTTATCACATTTAAATGCAGCTCCATAACTTTTGACATCACTGGGCAAGAGCAGATGAGAACTGTTTTGGTATAGCTGTTTTCCATATTCAGGATTCAAAGGTTTGTTTGTCATATGCGCATTCATAGCAGAGACAAAGATGCAGGAAAATGGCAACTCCGAAGACTCTACTTAGCAAAACAATAAATAGACTACACAGACTATACAGATAATTTATCGATGGGTACAGTGTAAGGGGGAGAACAAGAAAACTCACGCAAGAGCATACAAAAATGAATGAAGAGCATACATATGAAAAGTATGTATGTATATATCTGTGCATGTATGTACATATGTACAGTATATACACTAAAGTGTGCGAATGTGCCAGGTGTGCCAAATGTGACATATATGACATATATCATATGGTGAGTGTGTGCAAGATTGTCATGTGCAGAGGAACTGGCGTGCTGATGATCATGTGTTCAGTAGCTTGGGGGAAGCTCTTGGCTGGGCAATGCTGACCTGGTGATTCGTTCAGCAGACCTCACAACCCTCTACAGGGCTTTGCGATCCTCGGTACTGCAGTTACCATACCAGGTAGTAATGTCCCCAGTGAGGATGCTCTCTTTTGTGGCGGTATAAAAATGACTGGATAGCTGAGGAGATGTGGAACTTCCTCAGCTCTTGGAGATGGATGAAGTCCATAACCAGTTCTTTTGTCTTGGTGATGTTTACATATAGGTTGTTGGCCTAGCATCACTCCACTTCGTCCATGTAGGCCTTTTCATCATTCTTGGTGACCAGCGCTGCCACCACAGTGTTGTCCACAAACTTCACAATGGTGTTGGATCTGTGTGTGGCTACCCAGTTTTGTGTGTTTATAGAGTACAGGAGAGGGCATAAAAACAGCCTTGGGGAGCTCCAGTGTTGAGAATGAGGGTCCAGTACCCAATGGCAGTGTGAGGAGCACAGGCCCAGCTCCCTGGACTTACCGCACAGCCTGATGGGGACTATGGTGTTGAAGTCTGACCTATAACTGATGAACAGCAATTGCACATAGCTCTCCCTTCCCATGTCGAAATGAGATAGGGTGGTGCATATACTGTAAGGTATACAGTATTAACAGTTGTATGACTGTATATTTTATCAGAAATTGTCCATAGCACGTGATTCACAGGTGTTTTTCCGGTTATTTACATTTTAGAATTGCATTATGGGACCATGATCTCTGCTCCCACAACTTTTGGTGGCAGAACAAAATTTTATCCAACTGTTTCAGCGGTTTTAACACTGTAATTTAACAAAGTGACAGTTTTATTGCTATTATTAGTAGATTGAAATGATATATTGTCTGGGTTGGTCATGTAAAATATGATTGTGAATTTTCGTTGGATATCGCTAACGTAGTAAGCTGGTGTTCACAACGCAATTATCGTTAAACTATTAACCAGCACTTGGTTTGGGAGATTAAAGATCTTATGATTTTTTTTATAAGTTTACAAACTGAGCAGCTTTCTTTGAGAGAATTTTTGTAACTTTTGGTATGTTACTTGGTTATGCCCCCTCCCCCAATCTTTGAGGCAGTGGGTGAGTATCTGTGAATTTACAGTTTTACTGTCAGTATTTTTAATCTGGACGAGAGCTTGGCGCATGAAACAGTTTTAAGCCTTGCCAGTTTAAACTTTCAAGCGATTTTAAACCTTTCAAGCAAGACGTGAAAGACAACTCAATTCCCTACTTACGCGCTGTCTACAGACGATTTACTGTCTGCAAACACCCGAAGCGCGCGTACAAAAAGCCGCCTGTCACAGCGTTTTTTCGCGGTTTATAGCGCTTAAGCGGTCAAATACACACAAAGTTATGTCAAAATGCCCGTCTTGGCAAGTATTCACGTAAACGCAGTCGGTTATGCCCTAAGTGAACGTAAACAGTTGGGAAAGAAATCGGACCTGTCTATATATTGGATCTGTGCATTAGGTCTTAAAGCGACAGCAGCTTAATATACCTGCTGCTGCCTGTGTCATTAAAGATACTCATATAACAAAAGAAAAAGAGAAAATCACTCACTGCTCTTGACTGAATATCTCTAGTAGCTTTAATAAGGATCAATGTATATTTAATTCATATAGTGAAGACTATGCAGTGTTTTTTTTTTTTTACATTTGATTATTTAATTTCTGTAGTATTTCTTTCTTATGTTGAACCTACGTGAAAAACTTAAAGCACTATTTATTTCATTTATATCTTTTTTCTAGTGTAATTATTTGTCCTATTGCTTGTAATTAGATTATTTGTTCTTATTTTATTACTGACTGTTTACATGTCTTCAATAAGCTTGAGAACTTTTTACTTTTTACTGTACATTAGTTAGGCTAGTATTAGTTTTTGTATAAAAAAAAAAAAGTCAGTAGATCGGAACATATGTCCCATTGTTAGACATTGTTAGTATTTTGTTAGACTAAAATTACTGTACTGTCATTTTCAGATGAGCCATACCAATACCAACCTTTGGATGCCACACACACACAGAAGCCATCCAGTCTTGCTTACCTTTACATATCAGATATCATTTCTCGTTTTCTGTTTTGTGCTTGCTTGCTCTCACTCTGATATTTCATTGCGGTATCTGTGAGTTTAGTCTAGTCCCTCAGTTTCTGACTATGTAAAGCATTGCAGGACCCACAGAAACAGTAGCCGGGCAATTTTCCCTTGTGGGTTTTCAGACTGTGGTAGAAGATGTTCTTCTTACAATGCTTTTAATGTGCACTAGTCCAGAATTCTCCATGAGGGAAGGAAGCAATCTTTTAATTGTAACATATCTGTACCGTTGAAGTGTTCTTTCGTCTTTTGTGGCACAGAGCGTGGAATCATAAAATGTTCTGTAGCTCACCTTAGAGTCATTTGCAAGAGGATCTTGAAGTGACATGTCCTTATAATGGATGTGCGAAGACTTTCAAAGTCATATCTTCATTTACATCTCATTTATCAAGATATCACAAGCAGTGTGATGTTACACATATTGATCAAAGTAATATCAGTGAAACAACAGAGTATGCACAGAGTATGGAGAGTTGATTCTTGGGCTGATTGCATGGATTGTAGTGAAACAACAAAAGACTGTGCTTCTTGTTTTTAGACAGAAAAGAGCAAGTCTTGATCCAGATCATGGTGTTTCTGAAGTAGAGAGTGAGGGTGTAAGAGAGAAGATCAGAAGCACACTGCCTTCACTGGAAGAAGATCAACTGGAAACTGTTATCACAAAGTTGACAGACCTTGGAGTCACAAATGTTGATGACTGTACATTTTTAACACAGCAGACTTGGATGATAGATCAATGCATTCTGCTCAGGTATATAATGGGCTTGATCAGACGTTGAACCACCCTCACACACACTCTCACTCTCTCTCTCTCTCTCTCTCTCTCTCTCACACACACACACACGCACACACATACACACTCTCTGACTCTCACTCGCTTTCTCTCTCTCTTTCTCTCTCTCATTTAAATTAGCTTTCTTGACATGACAGGAAAAAAGACCTACATTACTATTTGTATGGACATTGAAGAGTACACTCATTTCTCTCTCTCTCTGGAAAAGCTGAAGTCTCTTTGCCTCACAAGTGATATTTTGTTTGCTGTTTGCAATATGCTTTTTGCACATGCCATGCAGGGAGGCCAAAAAAGAAATGCAGATTAAATGACCATTATGGTTATAGTCAATGGCGACCCGAGTCACTGAGTGACTTTGGCAGGCATGAGAAAAAAAAAGAAAATGCTCCAAGATGCCTCTAAAGGAAATCTTCTACCTGAGAGTGACATTAAAAGATTAATGTCTGTAACATACCAAACCCAAAGCATCACTCTGAATAACAAAGACAATGTAATCAAAGTCATGGAAGAATGGCCTTACCTCTTTGAAGGAGTACTTTGCAGAGGAGCCAAAGGTGCTGCTACTAGAGAGTCCTAAGAGTCCTAAGCATTACAAGGAAATTCCACAACAAAACAACAAGCCTAGTGTGACTGCCCCTTAATTTAGTTGGTTGTGATTCAGCCCAACAAATATGTCTATGCAGCAGAATATAGTGTCTTCCTTTAGAATCCTTATATGCACTGCATCTAGCAATCCCTAGTTTATTTACCCTCTGCCCATTCTATCTTCACTTCTCACAGGACGCCTTAGCAGAGCTGCCAAGCACCCCATTTATCATAATTGTGGGTAAGGATATGCATGTGTGCAGTGTATCCCACACATAGACTTTAGTTGGGTGGGCCCAGGTATATTAACAGCCGCCAAAGTATATTTGGCGACCCATTTTTTAATTTTTTTATTTTTATTTTTTTATCCATCTGAGAGTATGACGCCATTTGTGATTGATTACCTAGTGGACAATCTCCCCTTGCTCTAACCCTCCTGTACCTTTTCGTTCTGCTATCGTGAGAAAGGTCTAACTGACGATTGCACATGCGCTACAGAGAAACAGAGAGAGAGACTTTAGGTATTATGTTACAAGACGTGGCCAAAGCGGTTATTTTACAAGTATGGACCAGGTAAAGCAACTCCTTCTTTTCTCCTTATTGTGTAATTGTTCTGACTTTGGTAGTAGCTTCGAAGTCTATGAAAGAAAGTGGCAACTATGATGCGTTGGTAGCTGCAAGACAGTGTATTCAGCACACACAACATGCAAATTTTAAAATTAAAAATTTTTAAAAATTAAAAAAATTTTCCTTGAACTGAAAAATGTATAATAATTCCAGGTCCTCAAACCTTACATCTGCAGCTTGGAGAGCAATCTTGAGTGCAGGTTCCAGGACGTTGAAGTGTTAGGGGCCGTCATTGTCCTGGGTCCAAAAGCGGTTAGTTCAGATGAAATGACCAACATTTCAATGTTGAATACCCTAAAAAGAAATTCATCCCACTACAGGAAGCCACAGTTGTGCAGGAGTGGACCTCTTACAAGCAGCATGTACTATCAGGATCATTTAAGGTTGGAAATTACATAAATTAATTTGAAATGAAGAGTTGAAGCAATAGGAGGCATTTCAACACTGTACATGCTGAGTGAATGACAAGCTAAGAACATGATTCTTGTCTTGAAATGTCTTAAAAAAAAGACAATAAAATTGTACCAAAATGAGATATTGGTAGCAACTTTACAGTGAAGTTCAAACTGTTAACATTAGTTAACGTAAATACCTACCGTGTAACTGAGAAGTGCATTCTTGCTAAGTTTTTTAATGGTTTATTTTTAGAAAACGCACTGAAAGGTGACAGGGTGCAGCGAGTAGTAGAGGCGTCTGCATGAAGCTGGTCAGTCAATTCTCTCACAGCTGGAAGAAAAGAGTGGTGCTAACTACAGCCCAAAAAGATTTAAATCTGCAAAATGATTGATAGGGTGCTGGAGCAATGTAAAGCTTTGAATCATGTACTGTCTGCAGACAGGAAAACAATTCAATTCAATTCAATTTTATTCGTATAGCGCTTTTAACAATGGACATTGTCACAAAGAAGCTTTACAGAAATAAATGGATTCACAAAAATATATTGTAAATATTTGAATTTATCACTGTGAATTTATCCCTAATGAGCAAGCCAGTGGCGACGGTGGCAAGGAAAAACTCCCTGAGATGATATGAGGAAGAAACCTTGAGAGGAACCAGGCTCAAAAGGGAACCCATCCTCATCTGGGTGCAACGGATAGTGCGATTATAAATAAATCCTTTCTATTATTGTGTACTATATGGACAAATAGTGCAATTGTGCAACCAATAAATTTATCACAGTTTTCGCAAGAAGTCCAGCTGGTTAAAATCTAACCACTGTCCACTGATGGAGTCCTGAGTACGAAGCTGCTCGTGGCAACCGCAGCCCCAAAGCCACTAGAGCAATCGCAGTCCCAAGCCATTACAGTACAGCTCCCCATATGTGATCCCCAAGCCATCTCCACAGCCCCCAGGTGGCAACATCCCCAGCAATCCAAACAGTTCTTCAGGCCGTCCATATGGGGCCACCCCCAGCAGCAGCGAGCAAACTCAACCGATGAGAACTCCAACCAGAAGTAGGGCATCAGGATGGATCAATACATCTAACACTGACATGGCAAGACATAGAGGTGTTAGAATCCATCCCCAAGGCTCTGAATCCACTCCAAGAGTTTAAAGATATGCTTTCTGGAGAGGCATATGTCAGTGTTTCCTATCTTAAGCTGGTACTTCACCTTTTGAGGACAAAGACTCTAACTGAAGATCAAGAGGACACAGATCTCACAAGGGCAATCAAATGCAGGGTCATTCAATACCTCCACTAGAAATATGATGACGCAGCCATTCAAGAACTCTTGGATGTTACATCACTGTCCTCACTTCAAAACAAACTACATCAGTCAAGACAACATCCCAGCCATAAAAACAAGAATGAAGACAGAGATGGAGGAAGCTGCAAGAAAGGTAAGAAAATGACACTTGGCTTTATAAAGGTTTTTATATGAAGAAATCTATTGAGCATTCATTTCTGTTCTGAAAAATTGTTAAAACTGAAGTAAGTTGGTTGTCATGTTTTCTGAATGTTGCAGGAGAAGAGATCATGTGTCACAGAGCCACAGGATTTAGCAGCAGCCTCAACTGTAAAAGCAAACAAACCTGGCAGCTATTTCAAGATCCAGTGGAATCTGTTCATTTTAATGATGCTGTGGAAGCAGAGCTGAACAGCTATGTAATTACACCAACAACTGATGGAGAAGAGGATCCCCTGGCCTGGTGCAAACAGCACCAGGTTAACTTCCCCAGGCTGAGCAGGTTGGCTTGCTGATACCTGTGTGTTCCTGACACAAGTTCACTGTCAGAAAGACTCTTCAGTGCAGCAGGCAATATAGTAACATGTCAACAGTCATGCCTCAAACCAGAGAAGGTGTATATGCTGCTCTTTTTTTCAAAAAATCTTTGAAAACATTACTCTGAAAAATGTGACAATCAAGATGTAAACATTTTCTTGTTGGCCTTTTTTCCTCAAAGTGATTCATTTATTTTGTACTTTAAATGGTAAAAACTTTTGCTATCACTGATTGTTGCAGCCTGAATTTATGTCATAGTCTGTTGTTTACTGATGTAGTATTGTTTACAGTGTGATTGTGCTCTTAAATACAAGATTAAGATTTTATTTAAGTTATTTAAGTTTATTCTAGATACTGTAGTTATTAGTTTGATTTGTCATGACAGATGTTTGCATCATGACAGATGATCATGGTACATGTTAATGTTAAGTGGTTTTAAATAAACAGTAGTGCTAGTAAGTGCATTGTTTCATCTGTTTATTTTAGTGTTAGAAGATAATAAATTTGTAATTATGCTTGGTGTTTGTTTGATACTGTGGAAACCACCACAATAATTTTGTTCAGAAAAATCTCAATTTGATTTTTTCCCCAAATTGTTCAGACCAATTCCACCAAAACTGCTTTGATTCCTGTCTGACCTGAGTGACTTCCAGAATCCTTGGAAAATTTAAAGGTCATTACACACTCCCCTTTGTTTCTCACACTGACTCTGTCTCTCTGTCTTTCTCCCCATGTCTATCTTTCCAACTTTCTCATTGCATCTCTGACACACAAGAAATCACCACAGTTGGAAGTGTAATGTTAGTTTGTATTAATAGTAATATTTTGTTTTTGTTTTACAGCCATAGAAGTAGCATCTGGACTGGAGAGAAAGGAGAGAGAAGTGTGGGTGTGGGTGTGACAACAGGCAGGCTATTTTACCACCACTCACCAACAAGACATTCAAAATGATGATTTTAAAGCGTTTTTGTTCTTAATAGTTCATACAGGTTGTTTACTGTGTATATTAGAGTTATTAAAACCAATCCAATGTAGGTAAGGTAAGATATGCTTGGTAATTGAATAACTCTGCTTAAAAATAGCCTACACCACGGCTTTCCCTTAATGGTTTTCGTTTATATAAAAAGGATCGGAATTTGATTGGCCTTAATATAGCTGATACTGATCAATTGAAATATGCTGTGATCGGCTCCAATGTATCTGATCAGGACATCCCTAGTTTTAATAGTCCATACAGTTTTACTGTTGTAATACAACAATCAATTTACAAAAACCTTTATATGATTAAAAAAAATTAGAAATCAATAAATATTTACTATATTATGTGAGACCATTTATTTCAGCTTAGAGAACAAAATATCCCTGTGTGTCTGTGAAAAAATTGTCTGTAAAAAGCCCATCCTATGGCAGCATTTTTCCAAGATGATACCTAGAGCTTTAGAGGGCCCCACCTCTTGTGAAACACGGGGGTCTATATTCAAGCGATCCCTGTGTTCTCCTAGTCTACAAATTGTAAGTTATCTTTGTCTCTGTGTACCTCTTTCTCACCCTGTCCCTCTCTATCTCTCTTAACAGTTCAAGTGTAATGTTAGTGTGTATTAGAAATAATATTTTCCTTTGTTTTACAGCTGTAAAAGTAGCATCTGGCCAGTCAGTCATAAAGGCATCCCCATGCTCTACAAGTTGCAAGTTGTCTCCATTTCTTTCTCTGTCTCTGTCTCTCTCCCTGTCTCTTGATATAGAAATCTCTTTCTCTCTCTCCTTGTATCTCTGACACACAAGAAACACCCATAATGTAATATTAGTATGTATTAGTAGTAATATTGTTCTTTGTTTTAGAGCCATTGAAGTAGCGTGTGGCGGGTCCATGCTCAAACTACCCTCGTGCACTGCTAGTCAACAAGTTGTAAGTTCTCTCTTTTTTTATCCCTGTTTATCTCTCTCTGTCCCTGTCTCTCTCTCTCTCTGAGCCCAAGTATCTCTCTCCCTGCCATGACCATGTACGGGCCCTGCCAGCGGGCCAGGAACTTACAGGAGGCCCTGGGAAGGAGGGAGGAAGGCCTGGTCCCCAGGCTGGAACTCCCTGGGCTGAGCAGACCTCCCGGGCCAAGTCCAGCAGTCCACGAGGTCGCTGTCTGAAGAGGAGCTGGAAGGGGGTGAAGCCGGTGGATGCCTGTGGAGTCTCTCAGATGGCAAAGAGGATGTATGGAAGGAGAAGGTCCCAGTTCCTCCCTTCCTCGTCTACCACGCGCCGCAGCATGTGCTTGAGAGTCTGGTTAAAATGCTCCATGAGAGTCCTCAGGTGCTTTACCCGCAACAACCAGCACAGATCCACCATTAGCTTTGACATGAAGGGCATATCTTGGTCTGGGAGGATGTCCTTAGGGATCCTGACGTGGCTGAAGAGGAGAAGAAGCTCTCTGGCAATGTTGCGGGAGGTGGCTTTCCGAAGTGGTACTGCCTCGGGGTACGGGGTAGTGTAGTCCATGATGACCAGGATGTACTTATGGCCCCGGGCAGTCTTCAGCAGCAGCCACACAAAGTCCATGCCTATCTGCTCGAAAGGGATGCCGATGATAGGGAGATGAATGAGGGGAGCTGGTGCAGGTTTATAGGGCGTGGTCCTCTGACACTGGGGGCACTGCTGGCAGAACACGCAGACCTCCGCATCCATCTCGGGCCAGAGAAATCGGTTCTTTAACTTTTCTAAGGTGTTGCAGGCCCCCAGGTGTCTTCCCAGTGGGTGGGAGTGGGCCAGGTGCATGAAGACTTGCGTCTTGCTGCAGGGGACCACCAGCAGTTCGCAGGGCTGGCCTCTGCGCTCCGTTCTGAAGTATAGAAGGCCCCCACATACTAGGGATTATGCAGCTGGGAGTCTCCGCTCTGGGTCCTGCTGGACTCCCTCAGTGACCTGCACCTGGCCCCAACACCGCAAGATTGTGAGGGGGCTGAACACAGACACCAGGAGGTAGAGGTGGGGGAAAATTGTTCTTTATTTTAAGTGCTGTTGTAGGGGAAAGGCTGATGTGAATCGGAGGTTGCAGTCATGACCCAGGAGGCACTTCAGGCTCTTCATCCTCGCCGATGTTGGCTTCTACCAGAGGAAGGGAGGTTAGCGCTCTGCTTTACCATACCTTCTCTCTCTGGAGAGCGGCCACTGGCCCCTTTTATTCTCTCCTGGTTTCTGCAGGAGGGTAGGGAGCTGCTGCTGCAATCACTGGCCGCTAGCTGAGTCGAGTTTCTCCGCCTCGCCTTGCAGCCACACATTCTCATGCTGTCCAAAACAGTGGTGGTGCTGAACCGACGCTGTCTGTGTCTTTTGTGCTCGGGCTGACGGCCCGCCGTCACAAGTGTTACAAAGGAAAAGAGTGAATGAATGCTTTAAACACAGATGATGATCTTGATGAGGAAAATGTTTTAGAGTGTAGAGCTGGAGAGAGTTGAGGTTGAAAATGAAATGAGTGAATTGCCTAACTTACTTAAAATAATAGCCCACTTCCTGCTAAAATTGGAAAGTATATGTAAACCATGGGAAATTTCAGTTACTAAAAGTCTGACACTTGATGAGAATATTCTTTTATATTCATATTTCCAGACACTAGAAATATGGTAGAAAGGTTTAAGATATTTATATTATATATTTGTAATATAGATATTTATATTATATTTATAAATATTAAGATATTTATCTTTCTATGTGTGTGTGTGTTTACATATAATATTTCATGTTGAATACTATTCAGGTGACAGTTTCTTTTAGAATATTAATACTTCCGTTAAGTTTGTGTAGAAACAAACCTGAGTAAAGCCCTTTCTATTTGATTGGCTGTTAAAGTTATAGTCTCATCTCCCATACTGGAAGTAGGGTACGCATTAATTGGAAGACTGGGGAGAGCTGTGGTTAAACTTTCCTCTGATAAAATCCTTCAGTATCATTATCGTTTTGAAGACTATTCTATGTGTGTCGGCTGGGATTTACTCTATGACTGCTGTAAAACGTTTTTTTTTTTTTATTTGTTTTGAGTATTTAGACTCGACATAGCGTTGCACCCATAGGAGAGACCCCAGATAACATTCTGATCCCCTCGTGATTGAGAGCTCACCGAGGGAGAGTAATCGATGTTTGAGTAATCATTTTGTTTGCCTTTTTTGCGCTACTGTTACCCTATAAATAATCTGAGATACACTGAGAATTTCATAATTTTGTACTTACCTATACTTACCTTGAGGAGTGAGATTCCTTAACGCCAATCCGACAACAGTGTTCATCCGTTCCTGTAAAACAGAAGAATAATTTATTGTATCAGATTGTTAACAGTTTACATCTAAAGCAAAAGTAAACAATAGCTTAGCTCAGAAGTAAATTAAATACTAGAGGGGAGTAGTATTTTAATATTTTAGTCTTAAGACACATTACCTGAACACAGTGTTCCACCCTAAAAGAACTTGGAAGAGGTGCATCCTAGGAGGGTAGGGGCCGCTACATATATTTAATGTACCCAAAAGGTGTACTGATGAGGTGGTGGAAGAATTAAACTTAAATCTCTCACTTAGCATCAGGTCCTATCATAAGAGAGATTTTACAGTCATGTTTAAATAAGCACAGTTTTCGTATAGATGGTCCAGTAATCTCAGAGATTGTGACTTAACTCTGTGAATCCAATCCTATTACCTTGGCGCTGGGGAGTGATGGTCCATTATCCTCTTCCTATAAGCAAAGGAATGCGCTTATTTGCCATAAATGACTCAGTCATGTTAAGTCCACCTTTGATTTATCTGATTTATCCTGGTTATATAATAAGTATTCACTTCAAATTGTACCCGAATTGGTTCACACTTCTGTCAGTAACTCATTTATTGTGAGATGCTAAAAGATTTATTCAAATCTGCAGCAAACATTAAAATTACAGAATGCACTTCCAACAAAAGATATTTGGTTATAGAGTCCAGTGTGGAAGATTCACCTTGATAAGTCACTTTGATGCTTTGTTTACAATATGTAGTGTTGGTTTCCTGGACAGTGGCTAAGCTTAGATCTGGGCTAAATTTTCTTTTCCTTGGAGAATCTAAATTTAGAATGCTGTAAAGTACAGGGCCCAGTTGCATAATCATAGCCATTATCTTAACACTTTAAACAAAATGGCCGACAGAGGGAGAGAGAGCAGAGTTGCTGGCAGGACGTTACCCAGAGCAACAGAAGATACATTGCCTCACACAGCTGTTAAATCAGCTCCGCTTGGACAATCTCGTGAGTAGTAATGTTTTTGCTATTGTTTCTGTCGTTAAGTGTTCGGTATCTCAGAAAGTGATTCTTTTTTTTTGGCTCCATTTTAAATACTATTCTGCTGTTTTGTATTGAGTACCATGTCTTATATTTTAGCAGATAGTTAGGTAACATTCTCCTCTCTCTTGATAACATTAGTCACTCAAGATGAAGATGCACCAGTGACAAGCCAGGACCAAACAGCGCAAAATGAAGGTAAAGCTCATGCTTATATATATTTTTACAACAAAGTGTTCCTATCACTGCCTAACATTGCTAACTTCTTTTTTAAAAGAAGATGGACAGCACCCAAGTGACCCCTGTGGGAAGCGGCTCAGACACTGAGACACAGAAAGACACTCCAAGCAAGATAACCATGAACCATATACTGGAAAAACAATATGAAGTATTGACACTGGAAAAGGCAAAACTAAAATTAGAAATACAAAAACTAGAATTAGAGAAAACTAAGCTGAGGTTACAGAACCTTGGACATGAACTGTAGATCTCATTAACCATTGTCCAAGAATTAATTAATCAATTAATTGTATTTAATAATTTCTCAGATTTTCCTGTTGTCGTTACTTATGTAGTTAAATTAAATCAATGTTTACTATAAGTCTACATAGAATCTAAATTAATTTAGCTGTATTTAACTGACTTGAAGAATTATATAGTATTTCAGTTGTTTTTAATGATCCTCTGCGTCACATTTTTGTAAATATTGGTTTGATGAATACAGTATATGTCAAGTACATTTCAAAATAGACAGTCTTTCAGTTTTCTCAGTCAAACAGAGAAAATATTTTCTACAATCATTTGTCGAATATAACACCCAGATCCATCTTCATCTCCTGCCTCAGTGATCTCCAAAGCTGCTTCTTCAAGATCTCTATTAAAAAGAAACTGCACAGATTATGTTGCAGACTCTGTCTGGTTTCATTTTGAGCACTCCATGCAGACAATGAAATCTTCATTTCAAAACACCTTTCAATAACATTCCTTGTTTTGGCATTAGCTGTGTTGTACTGTGTTTGCGGCACACTGACTGGGTTCAAGAAGGGTGTGAGAGGCCAGGGTTTTAGTGGATAACCAGAGTCACCCTAAAGCACACCCTGCATTTCTCCTCTCTCAAATGCATCATGAATTTGGGAATTCACCAAAATTCTTTAGTCATGGGTTGATCCTGGCCAGTGAGTGACACAGTTGAGCACTCTAAGTTTGGCATCAAAAATGGCATCACAGCAGCTCATGGATTGAAGGTGCATGGCTCCTACTACATTTGGAAATCAGGCATGTTGAAAAACCACATCCATCTTCGCCTTATTCTAGGTAGAGATGTCAGATACAGTGGAAGTCTGTCTGACAGCACACGAGAAACTTGATGAATAATTCTTGTGTACCCCAAATAAGTTTCCAGCTGCATTTATAAAACATCCTGTACCAAGAAGCGTAGAGCTTGACATACTTGTAGCAGTGGAGGGATGCTAAAATTTCTTGAAGACTTAGGCCTTAAATGCTCATCAACATCAAATGCTAATTCCAATATTGTTTGTCTTGGAAATCTTCGTTTCTCCAGCAGTTCTTTTTCAGAAAAGACTTCCAGTCGATTTGAACAGTCTTTGAAAACTCTTTTTCTTCTTATGGGCTTTTCATAAAACCAAAGATTAAAGTTTACCATAGTAGAAGTCAAAGTCAGCAGGCCACTTTTGTGAAACTAGTGCAGCAGACAGTTAATTAGTTTCCATGGCAACATAGAATATGAAGAAAAGTTAGCCAAGGGGTAATCAGTGTTACTTTTTGGTCTTACATTAGATCAATCTAAGTTTTTATGCAACTGACTTAAAAAGTCAGCTTATCTTAAAGAAAAATTTAGAAACAGACTTATGCAACTGGCCTCAGGACTATTCTTATTAGACTATTCTAAGACTACTCTACTGTGTACTTATCCAATTGGCCACCAAAGTTTCCCCTGCTTCCAACACACTTGATGAAGTTAATAAACTACACTGAAAAAAAATAATGTGTTGGATTTGCTTAAAATATACATGCACCATTTTTGCCTCACACTTTTGAAGTAAATTCAACTTGAAGTAATTTTAAGTAACAAGATTAATAAGAAAACCTTTATGTATACATAAATATGAGTTCACTCAACATTCTTTTTTTTTTTAAATGCAACACCAGTAGAATCTACTAGGTAATTGCAAATTGATTCAAATTAACATTTAAGCTTTTTATGTAGCTCGTACATTAACACAAGGTAAATAATTGAGTTGAACCTAGGTATTGAATAAAACTGCTCTGCTAACTGCACTGCTCCAGAACATTCAATATCCTAAAATAAACAACATAGACAATTAGCACAACATAAAGCATTTTACATTATTTTTGGACAGAGTTTATAGTGGAAAAATATAATGCACTTAACAGACAAAATGTGACAGTCATTTCTAACAGTTTTAACAACAAAACATCCCTTTATATTTAGGAAATAAAATATTTAAATCCCTGCTACATACAAGTCTATTGTTTCATTTCTATCTAATTTGGTGAAGTTTACTGATTGTTATTATTAAGTTGATTATTCAGGTTTGGAGCTCAAATTTAAAGGTGATTGATCTCACTAAATCCTTCTTTTTGAACAAATAACAAAGCAAATGACATGCCATGTATTCCAGATACTCACCTGGTAATGCCTGATGAGATTATCAGTGTTTTCAAAGAGGTACACCATTAAAACACAGAATCAAAACTTCTCTACTTTTTTTAGTCTGAAAAGTACATGAAACAAAAAGCTGCTTTTCATGATGGATGCACACAACAGCATATTTATACAGTGCCCTCCATAGGGTTTTGGGACAAAGACATTTTTTTTAACTCATTCATCTTCATCAGAAGCAAAATGAATTTGGAAATGTTTGAGACAAATTGCATTTGTTTGTTCCATAATGTTTGAGACAAAATACATTTTTTGACTCACTCATCTTCATTGATGATGTAATTACTGAAGGCAAATTAATTTGGAAATGATTAGAAACATCTTAGCTTCTCAAGTTCAAGCAAATGTCTCAAAACTCATTGGCCAGCGCTACATCCTACATCAAGACAATGATTCGAAGGATACTTCTAAAGCAACAAAAGAGTTTTTTTTTAAAGCTAACTGGAGTATTCTTGAATGGCCAAGTCAGTCACCTGATCTGAACCCAATTGAGCAAGTCTTTTATGTGCTGAAAAAAAAACTTAAGGGGAATTGCCCCTGAAACAAGCAGGAGCTGAAGATGGCTGCAGTACAGGCTTGGCAAAGCATCACCAAAGAAGATACTCAGCACATGGTGATCTCTGTGAGTCACAGACTTTGAGCAGTCAGTGCATGCAAAAGATATGAAACAAGTACTATGTAGGGCTAAAATATAAAAGGTTAAAAGGGATAAATTCACAGTGATAAAGTCAAATATTTACAATATATTTTTGTGAATCCATTTATTTCTGTAAAGCTGCTTTGTGACAATGTCCATTGTTAAAAGCTTTATACAAATAAAATTGAATTGAATTGAATTATTATCTTAGCCCACTGCTAACCTATGACCAAGGACAGAAGTAGGTGCAGCCAAAGGTTAAATGTGTTTTGTAACTTTCTGACTTAAATTGTTAATTAATTAATTAATTAATTAATTATCTGACTCCGATTTATAATACCTGTTAACTATCTGACTCCAATTAGACTCTGACTCAACTATGTTAATGTAACTGATTCCAAATATAATCTGGAAGAAATCTGAACAGGGCCCAGTTTCATGGGCATTTCCCCAATACTCTCCTGGGTTCCAAAAGACAGCGGCAATGACTTTGGACAGTTGGTTTTGACTGTCCATTTAAATGGGAAATGTTGGCTTGCAACATTTATCTCACTCACTGTCAAGTATTTCTTTTTGATGAAAACATCCAAGCATAAGCCCAGTTCTACAGGAATGATCCCTTCAAAAACATTGTGCAAGAAATCTGGTGGATATCCAGATAAAAAATGGAAATAATTCAGTTTGTCAGTCAAGACGCATTGTCTTTTGACTCCCAAGGTGAAACCTGCATGGATAAGGTCCAGAAAAACCTTTAACAAATCCACACATCATTGTGCCTCTGACATTCTCACAAAGGCTAGAAATAAAAATTCCTTCTCTCTCCAATACTCCAAGATCTTTGAAAAGGGGTTCTAGTACAACTGAATATCCATGTCTTTTCACATCTTTTGCTTTGCACAGCACTGCCAAATAAATGGATGACAACTCAGAATGGAGGAGTGATGGTACATTTGGCAGCATCCAAGGAACTGCAGTGATTTTATGCTTTTTTGGGACGTGCCATGTGGATTGCAAATCTCGAAGTCATCAATGTATGAAATCAGGGCTATCTCAAATTCACTTTCAGATAGGAAAGGACTTTGCCAAAAATACAGCCCATCGTAAAAAAGATTTGTACAGAGGGACATTCTGTTCAGAGATTTGAAAGCTTTCAACTGCTTTTTGAGAAATATCTGTGTCATTCATTAAATGAGACAACAACTTGAAAATAGGTACATACTCAAAACTCTGTTTTTCCCTTGCATCAATAATATACTCAGCAGGTTCCGCAATGTTGAAGTTCTCTTTAGAAATACTCTTTCCTCTTATAAGGACCTAAAAGAACCATCCAATCCAAGTGATGTGCTTAATGGGCTTGATTCACAAAGTTCCTTTACCAAGTCTGTGATTACTGAAGTGTCAAGAACGTAATCATGTTTGTTCAGTAGCACATCTAAATGCTTCAGCTGACCTTTCTGTTGAAATAAACTGCAAGTCTTCCACCAGCTGGTCAGAACACTTGCCTGATACCTGAAATAGTAGTTTTCCAGCTTCAGCAGCACAGAACCTTTTTTTTTTATAAAAGAATCTGGCAAAGGTTCACATTCTGCACTCTGGCAAACTGCTTTCTTTGTTTCCTTCATTTATCCTGAAATCACACTGGTTAAAAACACAATCAACAGTTTCTTAATTCGTTAAATGATGTCTAAGATTTGTGCCTCTGTTGAAAATTTGATAGCGGCACAATATTTACATGAAAAGGAAAGGTGCCCCCCAGGTGCCTGTAAAACACAGGGGACATGGTGCCTTTTCAAGTGCAAATGAAGCGAGTTCAATTTTTTTAATTGAACAGGGACAACTTGGATAAATACATGGAAGTGATCAGTGCCATCCAAGACAGTCATGTAGTAATCTATAATGTTTATGTAGGTCTGCTTTTCTAGAAACAACTGTGCTGCAAAATTTTCATGACCATATCATTGTGCACTAGAAGGAGAAGAAAAGATTAATTAATTGTTTTATATTTTGTATGAATGTGTGAGACACTGCAGTGTCTGACTAGCACAGACCTTTTCAGTGAAAGAGCCAGAGGTATTAAATGCTAAAACGGCTTGCCTGTTTTTTCAACAAATCCCCATGTGTGCACACGAGGGAGTGCATTGGGCGCTGTAAACACTATACAGAGAGTTTCAAGACGACAGGAGCTTTATAAAGTCACTTTCAAGCAAACGCTTACACGCAGGTGGGTGCATTGCTGTTAAATGACCTTTGTCACATGGGTGTGATGAAAAATTACTTCAAACACGACTTTTTATTTTAAAATTCGTATGTTGCTAATGAAGTGACAAAAAGCCAAAAAATAAAAAAACGAACAAAAAAAATTTGTGAAGTATTCATCAAATATGCCCAAACATATTATTTTTTCAACAAATCTCCTGAACACACAAGATTTGTGTTTTATAGAGAGTTTCAAGGCACTAGGAGCTTTATAAAGTCACGTTTCAAGCAAACGCTTACATGCAGGTGGGTGCGTTGCTGTTTTTCTCATGGCTATAATGAAAAATGACTTCAAACATGATTGTTTATATTAAAATTCATATGTTGATAAGTGACAAAAAAAACGCTGTGAAATCTTATATTCATCAAATATGCTGTAACACACTATTTTTTTTTTCAACAAATCCCCATATGCGCACCAGGCATGCACTTATTTCCAGGGGTTTCAGGACAGCTTAACAGATATTGCGTCATCAGGCAGGCGTGGCCTATTTGAGAATCTGCGTAGGTCAACGATAACGCGCAGTTTGAAAAGCCATTTGCTGCAGATGGTCATTTGTCTGTGATCACAGGGGTTTCATGCCAAATACCTCTTTCCATTCATTCTGATATAACTTCAGATACCTGTCTGTGATCACAGAGATTTCATGTTTAAAAAACAAGCATATGCATACCTGTTGTTTCACTTGAATAAGCTGAAAGTCTTACTGATTGTACATCAATTCTATCATGTGTCATATCGTGCAAGACTAAAAATCTGCAGTGAAACCTTTGTTCTTTTTAACTTCCATTGTTTCCATTGCATATTATAAAAAATAAATGAATAATTATCCATGTGCTTATACTCAACTTTATTTACACAGAAAGAGCGAAGCTGACAGTTTGACAAACCAGCTGATTTACAGGACCTTCTCATTTACAATCTCCCCCACCATCACCTTTCTGAAGAGTGGAACGTCACACTACATAGAAAGAGAGAGATGAATCACCATAACGGCATAATAAATAATATGTTTGATAATTAAAGATGTGTGACAAAAGAACAGGAATACTGTAGCTTGATCATGTACCTGTCTGAAAATGAGTGGCTTTTCTTGAGAAAGCAATTCTGCATATTTACAGGCAAAAATGCCACAGTCATCGCCATTCGCCTGTTTGGGAATTGCCTAGACACACAATTTCAAGCAGAACATTTAGGCTTAAAATGGCACTTAATTCAGTAGTGAAAGTCTTCATTACATGGTGTTATACATGGTGTCTAATTAGAACGATAATCCATTTGGAAGTCTCCAAGATGCAGCCCGCACAAAAAACAAAGTATTCTGCGCATGTTCAGTGACCTGTAATTTTTTTCTGGAAGGGGGCTTCTTTGCCACATCAAAGGGGGCATCTTTGTCAAACCACCAGAAATGCCCATTAGAGAGAGTTTGGTTTGTATATATTGTAACCTATTGTTTTGACAGGTCTAGGTCATCATTAATCGAATATCAGGTGTATGTCAAAGGTTAAGGATTATAGGATTCCGTAAAAAATCTTAATGTGTTTTGAATCTCAGATGTTAAAAACATATATGTAAATGATATCAGTGTGATATGAGATCCACATACATACAATAATAAGTACACCAAGAATGTTATGTCCATGTCAAGGTTAATAATGATAAGATTCCATAAGAACCTCGGATGAAACATATGTGATTGTCAATCACACACACACAGACACAGAGAGAGAGAGAGAGAGAGAGAGAGAGAGAGAGAAAGAGCATTCTCTCTGGATGTGGAAGATTTGAAAAAATTTTAGACCATGAAAAGATTCAACATTGGGCAATGTCAAATGGTTGTACAGATGGATTTTTTTTCAATGCAGAAAAAGGAGTTGTTGTGCTTTTCAAGTACTTGTTACTGAGACCATAACTTTTGATCAGTGTGACTGGAAAAAGTTCCTTAAATGGTGTAAGACTACATTATTAAAATGGATTCTTTTTCACTAGAGGCCTACAGGCATAAATGGAGAAGCAGTACATCTCAGCAACACAAATATCACATCAGAGCAACAAATTTCTCCAAGAACCAGGTTTCAGAATAATTGATCAAGATCTGAAAGACAGCTACCACGGCTGTGCGATTGATCACCTGATTCAACTCCATCACACGTGTTTGTTCGATCTTGGCGTGTACTGTCATGGGCGTCGACACTTTATGCTCTGACAGACAATGGGCCCCTGGAAACCCGTGGCTAGAAACAGTGAAGATTACCCCAACTTGAACAACACCTTTTTACATCAAGCTTGTAAAATCGTGAACCCTGATGGTGCTAACATAGCTAATGATTCAAAGATGGGGGTCATTAACTATCCTATAGCATCACTTTTTTCATAAATGGATGTCTTGCTCGGGGATCATCTCATTTCACAATCTAGAAGTACATACTGGAAACACCATTTTGCACTGGGTTATTCTACAAAGACACAGCAGGGCATATGGATGACACTGATCCAGAAGGTCAAAACGAAGGTCATAAACAAAGGGCCAGATTCAGTGCTCAAAGCAACACCTTTGACTTGATTAGCCACATTCACTCAGATATATTTTGCCAGGATAAACTTTTACTGAATGATATCGATTTTAGGATTCGCAGTAAAGATTAATTTTGCTTGATGAAGGAAGGAAATGTAAAATTCATTCTGAAAATACTCAAAGCTTCGCGTTTTGTGAAGAAAGTAACCGTCTCTCCATCAGAAGAACTCGGTCTTGTGCAAGCACTCCTTGCTGCCACCGCTAAGTACCTTAGGGAAAGAGTCTGCATGAAGACCTTCAGTCTAACTACAGGCAGCCGCAATTGTTCACAAGCGAATCTTTTCCTCGGACCGTTACCTAAAACCATTATCTTCGGGATGGTAGACAACAATTCCTTCAGTGGATCATACAATAAAAACCCTTTTAATTTTAAACATTTCGATGCAGAGTTTATAGCACTCTATGTAGATATTAATCAATATCCTGCAAAACCGTTTCACCCTGTTTTTCAGTTCAGAGTAGCTGAAAGGTTATACTTTATTTGCATTCAACCTGAATCTGGAGGACGATTGTGGGCAACGTTTGTTATTAATAAGGTCGGATAATGTGCATTTGGAGCTCAGATTTCGACAAGAGCTTTCAAGAACAGTGAATCTAATTGTGTATGCCAGTTTCGACAATATTCTAGAAATAAACAATCGAAGCAACGTGCTCACAGATTACCAGTAACACATGGATACCAGAGAACTAACGGAGGTTATGAGAAGTTGTCCTGAAATAGATAAAATATTTCATGGTGTGATGGCCTGCGACGAGCTACCTACGAATACAATGAGACAGTTTCCTGCTTTCTTCACTGTGAATACACATCCAAGACACATGCCAGGCAAACCCACCAGACTATGAGCTCTTTCCTCTCTCGATTAATTATTTTTTGACAAAGAACAGGTGCAAAATAAAATATAACCCTGTACAAGTTCAAAATTTTACTTAATTTTGCTGTGGGCAACACTGTGTTTTTTTCTGTCACAGAGCTAAAGGTTTTTCGTTTAACCATACTATGTCTATGTATCGCAAAGATTTAACTAGAAATGATAAAGTGGTTGTGTCTTTTGTTTAAGAAAATATACCCAAGAGTAAATAAAAAGCAATCATTTACTTGTGTACAATTTGTTAACTCAGATATGTTCTGTGGAGTGGACTATATGCATGTGTAGTGGACTATTAAATTACAATGCTTCACAAGAAAATTGTTGATGCAAAGATATTTTATTGAAATAAATGGTAACAAAATGCAACACAGCAATCGTAGTCCCTCATCAGTCATTTCAAAAATCAAACCAGACAGAACAGCTGAGAGCGGAAGATTAAAAATGGGCTCTGGGGTAAAAGAATCATAGCCTTCGCTTTTAGGGGTGAAGATGGGAAAACAAGTTGAGAAGGATATGTCAGAGGCTATGGATCTTTAGATCTTTTTATGTCAGACATTTTGCGTCGAACGCCCCCATTAGGTATTCCTGAAAAGGGTACATTTAGGCTAGCTACAGTCTGTAATAATTCTTTCCATCCTGAAGGTCTCCAATCATCAGATATTTATGAGGGGCCGTGAGATTCTTGAGCAAATCCACCATGTGAGATCCTTTGATAGTGTCTCCTTAAAAATAAATTCACCGTTATCATTTCACGAAGCAACTTCGCTGGATTTAAAATGTTTTTCCATAATATATGAAGAATTTCTTTTGTTCCTCGCAGAAATGTTAGCAAGCACCTCTTGTACGATTTCGTCTTTGGGAACTTGTGGACCTTCGGTCACTGTTGCTTCTCTTTTCAGAAGGTTCAGTTGAGCCGGTTCCCTTAGTTTAACCAAGTTTATAAAATTTTGCTCTCCTAGTTTAACCAAATTTAAACATTTTTGCAGGGCCGATACGTAGAGTTTTGCCTTCTCATAATCATTTAGATCAGTCCTTGACAAAATGCGCTGTATTGCCTCGTCTAAGTTGTTTTCAACAGTCATTCTTAAGCTTTCATTCTCTGTGGTGATGTTTCTAAGTTTATCAAGCTGATGTTGAGGGACTAAATACATTTCCAGTCTCCATGTTAATTGTTACGGGATGCAATTAAGCTGCTAATGAAAGGAATGGCTACACGGAGCAAAGGCAATCCTCCAGATTGATTAATAGCTTTCCTTTTTGTTTATACAGATGCTCTTTTATCTGCAACTGGTTTGATCCATTTTTTTCCTGTTTTTTTTTAACCCCGTAATGTTTTGTATTCAGTGGTCCTTCTCTGCACCTTTAAAGCTAGTTCACATATGGTCAGTATGAGATCTGCGGGCGCATCATGTAATATATCCTTTCTCCTTAGGGGTGGAGACCAGTATAATGAATTCAACAATGGGTATTTTCAATCGAATAGATATTATTTTTTCAATACTTTAATTTTTTTTCGTCTCAACATACACAACCGGATTTTCTCGTGAAAGCAGCCCTGACCGGAGACGGAGCTCTTTTGGTGTTTGTGCTTTCAGGTCAACAAATAAATATCCGTAAGGTCTAGCGGTGGCATCTTGAAAAAAACATACTAAAAAGTACTAGTTGCTGTTACCGGGATACATTTGATGGGCTGGTACGCTGATCTGTAATTTGTCTCTACGATTTTTAAAAAGAACCACGTAGCTACTGTATATTCAGGTTGATTGTTTTACTTGTCTTGCCTTGGAAAAAAAAACAGGTTTTGAATGAGATAAGTGATGCTCAGATTTCTGTGGTGGGTGTATTTTGTAAAAGCCTTTTCTATATAAAGGAATAGTCCTAATAGCCTTAAGGGAGACTTGTGAAATCAGGTAATAAAACACGCTTATCGTACACAACCCTGAACCTTTTTAACTGTGATCTGTTTCTCAAATGAAAACCCTTTTTATCTCGCACCATTTGGTTATGTGAGGTTATAAGTTGACTGATTTGATCCTGATTTTTCACCCTTTTGTTTTTCCTTTTACAGTTTTGTAAGCATAGGTTTTAGGGCCTGCACTTATGAATTCTCCAATTTGATCACCATCACCTAGTTCGCTGGTAAGACCACCCAAGTAATCGCTCAAAGGTGGCATCCAGTCACCTTCCTTATCTTTAAAAATGATTACAACTTCATCATTCGAAAAAGAGAAGGGGTTAGTGCAAGTTTAGCCACGGATTTTTTGGCAGGATTAACGTAAATACAGTTTGGATCCAACTTGATCCCTTCATTCTCCTCATACTTGTGAATGTACTCCCGTTTAGTGGATTCATCACCTACCCAGGATGGATGTCCTGAACTTTCCTGTTCGGTCTTTAGCAACATTTTAATATAATCGGTAAAAAGATTATCCGACCTATTAGGAAAGTGCTACACTTCAAAGGCTTTTAACATTTTGCATGACAATCGCGTCTGTCTGCATGGAAATCTTTAGAACCTAGGTCCTTCCTAAAAACACTTTAAAAAAAAGATCAAAGTTTGTACTTTTCAGAATTTCCTTTCCGACGGTTAAACGGCCCTTTCTCGAAATGTCCACGTCCTTCACACAGTATTCGGCCATCTCTTTCTTGAAATCAAAGACATCCGTTTTGAATCCGTTTTGTACACATGAAAAATTCTTCTCTTTCTTTAGGCATCATGACTTTTTCACCAAAAAGTTTGCACTTCCCTTTTGAGCACACATGTTTTTACGGTTAAAAGGGTTTGTGGTATTACACAATTGCATTTACTGCAGTAGAAACCCGATTCACACGTAGAATATATACCCTCGCTGGACTGAAGCTTTGCTTTATGTCTGGCAAAATTATAACCTACATAATCTCTGGCAATCCGGACACTTTAGATACAATTTTAGGATGTTTGTAGATACAATCGGGATCGTGGCAAATGTTGAAGCTAAATTCGCATTTGGGTTTCTATGAAACAAAAACCCTGAGTGACAAGTTCAAACTTGATCCTAAAAAGACCAGTGAACTTGATCCTAAAAAGACTAGTGATACTTTTAACCCCATAATAGTGGTTGAGAACAAGTAAATTGTTTTTTTCTTGGGGAGTCTTGCTAGTTTGAAAGAAAGAGTATCCGGTTTCACTGACAGAACAGTATACCATTACGATTTTACAGTTCAAATGTCTCTCAAATCTCAATACATCAGCAAAGGTGACTGGAGTGTTCACACGTCATGTTCGATTTGTTCTATTTGAAAACCTTTTTTTTTTTTGAGATGCAAAACACAAGTCTCTGTTGTGAAAAATGTATAGACTTCTCTTTTTTCTGAGCAGCTTCTGCTCAGAAAAAAGACTGAATATGTTACCGATTTTCCTTCTAGCTGCATCACCCCGAGGTGGTTGGACTATTTGAATTATACTTCATGGGTATCACCGGTAAAAAATTCTCGTTTACTCTGAATGGCATTTTCCAGCACTGTCCATGGCAAATCGATGACTAATTGACTAATTGAACACCTGATGAAATATTGAGCGTATCACCTCTGATTTCAACTGTGACAACATCCTTTGGTGCGATTATTTCATTTGCCACATTTATCACGCTGTTTAAAATCTCTAAAATATAATCAAAAATTCCGCAAAGCTGTTGACGTTATCGATCGAAGAAAAATTCATTCTTCTCCTAATCTTGGTGTTACTGAAGTTGTCGGATTAATTATTCTAATATTAGGATCTAACCCATTACCAGCTTGCGCATTTTGGATATTAGGAGATGGTATGTTTTCCTTATCGATATCTATTTGTGCATTTTGGCTATTAGGAGACAAAATGTTCTGAATGGTCTGAATGTTCCTGAGTGATTTCTGGGGTTGAGATGATACTGAAGTTGTGTTAAGGCAATAATTCCAAACTTTCGTTCAGCTGATTCACTGCATCTATTAAAATGGGATTTAACTGCATAGAAGCCTTTGTCCATTTAGGCTATTTTGTAACCCTAACAGACATTGATTTAGATCATGGAGTATGTCCTGTGGAGTCACAGGTGTGTTTGATGCATTTTGACGAATTTTGGCTATAACTTTCATTTTGAGTATTGCTCTGGTCTGATAGTCTTAGATTTTCATTCAACTGGTTGTCTGCTTTGATGAAATCAGGGTTTAACTGATTGAGATCATAGAATATGTCGTGTTGAGTCGCCGGCGTATTTGGTACATTGTAACTGGGACTCTGACTAGGGCTGTGACTAACCACCTGATGTGACGGAATTAATCTTTCATTTTGCTGGTTGATCGCATCAGTTAAATATGGATTCAGAGTTGTGCACGGATCATGATGTAACATGACTATTTGAAGAACACTGGTTTTCACTATAGCAGAAATCATGGGGTGATGCTGGAGTATTTTCAGTTCTAATTTTTTTAACTTCTGTAAATGAATTGTATTTCGGGCATTTCGGTGCCATATCTATCGTAGAATTTTCATATCAAATTTATGTTCACAGTGACACACCGATTCAAGTACTTGATACTGTACAATGACGGAACAAATTCCCACCTGGACAGTTTTGAAATGTATTATTCTTCCAACTAAAGCAGTCTTTAGTTGGAAGAATTCATTCAACGCGGTGCTGATCTCCTCTAGTTCGTTATCGACTTGTCTGACGTTATTTTCTTCTTATTGAATGTCTTTCGCTTGTTTTTCTATACTACCATCATCTACGGCATCACTCACATCTAAAAGAGAACAGAAAGTCACACAAAATGTGAGACAGATCCTTTTGCACTGAATGGATGGGTGACAATAGAATGAAATAAGAGGCAAAATATACAAACTATTTTCTATTTTCTCACCTGAAACACTTGATTCATCACCACTGATAGTTAGGGGTATCCTCAACTTCAGAATATGAAACAATCAAAATATAAATGCATATGGTAAGTGAAAGACTTTACAGTGTGAAATATTCATACTTTTAAGTTGCGACTTAAGCATAGTTTGCAAGAAATTTTCTAGACTACAGTACTACAAGGGCTATTGGTCTTTGGATAGAATGGTTATAGAATGGTTAAGTCCCAGTGATGTTGGATTCAAATAGCCTTGTGTGGATGTTCCAGGAAACTCGTCCTCAGAAATAATCAAAACCTCAATGTCTAAAATAATAAGTAAAAAAATAAAATATTCTCTTAGTAACTTGCCAGTTACCATTTAGCTCACTACACAGTTCTATGAGACAAACTGAAATTACCTAGTATGCTTGCGTTCGTTTGTTACAATTTCCTAGACACTACAATCAGATGAGCATAGTTCGATTTTGCTCTGCAGTAAAAAATTTTGAAAATTAAACTTTTAGGTATAAACCTATACTAGAATACATAAATGTATTACTTACATTTGATGCGTAGACGGAACATCTCTGTTGTAATTGTAAGCATTCTGAATATTTCATATGTTAAAATATTGTATAGTTTAAAGTCGAAATGTAAAATGACAAACATTCTAATACAATTATAATTTAATTATTTTAACCATTTTTTTAAAAAATACAACTTCTTACCTGTTGAGAACTCATAGTTTGTTAAAGTTTTGAAGGAGAGCTCGGAAGTTTTTTAAACCTTTGCTGAATTTTTGCAAACTTTTGTCAAATCTCTTGGCAGACTACCAGAATGCGAAAATTATGGTACTATTAGGAGTTTCTGACATATTTTTTGATTGACACATGTGTTTAAACATCCCAGGTTCAAAACACATTAAAATTTTCTGTGGAATCTTATCATCATTTTACAAAAGGGGAGGTGTGTGTGTGTGTGTGTTTCGGGGGTCACACTGATCAACAGTTACGGTCTCAGTAGTACTGCTCCAGTGGGTGTGACCCGGTACCGTCAACTTGAAAAGCACAACGACTCCTTTTTCTGCATTGAAAAAAATCTGGCTGTACAGCCATGTGACGTTACCCAATATACCCTCTTCACGCTCTAAAATTTTTTCAAGTCTTCCCAAAGTAGATTTAACATTTTTTGGTGCGTCTGGACAAGCGCCCGTATTGCAACACTCAAAGAATCAATGTTATTCCACATCCAGAGTGGTACCGAATTTGAAGTGGAAATTGGGAGGAAGCGTGTAGTTTAGATTACTTTATTCTGATTGGTCAGGGAGAATCTGTGTGTGTGTGTGTGTGTGTGTGTGTGTGTGTGTGTGTATAGTCCTTTATTCATTTAAAGTGTGTGTATGTGCTGGGGGTCATCACACGGATATCATTTACATGTATGTTTTTTACATCCGAGGTTCAAAACACGTTAAGATTTTCTATGGTATCCTATCATCATTATAAAGTCTTTTTTAAAAAAAAAAAAAAAAAAAGGGAAAAAAAAGCATACACGCAGGTGGGGGCTTTGCTGTTTTTGACATGCATAATGATGAAAAATGACTTAAACCATGATTGTTATATTAAAGTAGATATGTTGATAATAATGTGATAAAAAAAATTTAAAAATGAAACAAACATCTTCTGAAATCTTTTATTCATTAACTATGCTTTTGGACAGTATTTCCACAACAAATCAGAATATGCGCACACGAATGAGTTCTTTGGGCGCTTATGTCGTGGCAAAAACTCTTCAATTCAGAATAAGAAAAAAGACTTCCAAGACAATTGGTTCTGCATGCCAAAAATCAATAGACTTTATTGAATCAACCAACAAAGCCGAGATGTCTGCAGGACACCCTGCTTTACATAGTCGTGGCCCAAGCTTTTATACAATTCTAAAAGTAATGATCTCATCAGGCGGAGTTTTTTCTTTTTTTTCTTTTAAATCATACCCCTACCTTTCGCCACAATTATTTCATTAGCCCACAGACTTAGTTTTAATTGTGGCGTGAGCTCAGCCAGCCTATTTAAAAAAAAAGAGTAAAAGAGTAAAAAAGAGCCAGTTAAAAAATAAGACAATATACGACATAAAACCTCTGCATATTTGGTGCTATTCGGTACTTTACACAAACCAGGTCACATCAGTTTATTTGAATTAATTCCACTACATGTACCATGTACACGTGGTTTAACACTTTGACATTGGATGAGATCATATCACACTCCCTTCTGGATTACATATTTCACTAAACACTAATTGGAGTACTTCAAAGTGGTTACATTCTTAAGCTTTTGATTACTCAGAAAACAGGATACAGTAAAATGGCTATGAGAAAATAAGATACCATACAAATGAAGTATAAATGAAGGATTAAAAATCTTCCAAACTAATAATGCCGTACAGAGAGTTTCAAGGCGTTAGGAGCTTTATAAAGTTACGTTTTTCACATGATAGTCGTAGTCGTGGCCCAAGCTTTTATACAATTCTAAAAGTAATGATCTCATCAGGCGGAGTTTTTTCTTTTTTTTCTTTTAAATCATACCCCTACCTTTCGCCACAATTATTTCATTAGCCCACAGACTTAGTTTTAATTGTGGCGTGAGCTCAGCCAGCCTATTTAAAAAAAAGAGTAAAAGAGTAAAAAAGAGCCAGTTAAAAAATAAGACAATATACGACATAAAACCTCTGCATATTTGGTGCTATTCGGTACTTTACACAAACCAGGTCACATCAGTTTATTTGAATTAATTCCACTACATGTACCATGTACACGTGGTTTAACACTTTGACATTGGATGAGATCATATCACACTCCCTTCTGGATTACATATTTCACTAAACACTAATTGGAGTACTTCAAAGTGGTTACATTCTTAAGCCTTTGATTACTCAGAAAACAGGATACAGTAAAATGGCTATGAGAAAATAAGATACCATACAAATGAAGTATAAATGAAGGATTAAAAATCTTCCAAACTAATAATGCCGTACAGAGAGTTTCAAGGCGTTAGGAGCTTTATAAAGTTACGTTTTTCACATGATTATGTTGAAAAATGACTTCGAACATAATAGTTTATAATAAAATTCATACGTTGCTAATAGAGAGACAAAAAGCCAAAATATGGAACAAACATATTGTGAAATCTATTATTCATGAAATATGCCCTAACACATTTTTTTCAACAAATCACCATGTGAGCATACCTGTGTTTACTTTAGGCGCGAAAAACGCTATACCATGAGTTTCAAAGCGTTAGAAGCTTTATAAAGTCACTTTTCGAGCAAACGTGTTGCATTACTGTTTTTCACATAGATATGAGGAAAAATGACTTTAAAATTTTATATTTACATTTATATAAATATATTAAAATTCCTTGTTTATGTTAAAATTCATAGATTGTTAATAAAGTTATAAACTGCCAAAAAAGAAAAAAACATCCTCAGAAATATTATATTGGTTAAATATACTCTAACACTATTTTTTCAACTAATCACCATGTAAGCACAACTGTGTGTACTGTATGCGCTAAAAACGCGATACAGAGTTTCAAGGCGAGTTGTTTGTGTGTGCGTTACTGTTCAATTACGTTTTTCACATGATCATGATGAAAAATAACTTCAAACATTATTGTTTATATTAAAAATCATTTTGTTGCTAATAAAGTGACAAAAAGACAAGAAATGAAAAAAGAAACATCTTTTTAAATATTGCATTCATCAAATATATTCTAGCACGCTATTTTTTTTTTTTTTTCAACAAATCACCATGTGAGCATACCTGTGCGTAGTTTAGGCGGTAAAGGGCTCAAGGCGACAGGTGCTTTATAAAGACATTTTTCAAACAAACTCGTACAGGCAGGTGTGTGCGTTGCTGTTCTATTACTTTTATCACATGATTGTGATGAAAACTGTCTTCAAACATTATTGTTTATATTAAATTTAATTTGTTACTAATCAGGTAACAAAAAGCCAAGAAATAAAAAAAATACACCTTTTGAAATATTGTATTCATCAAATATATTCTAGCACACTATTTTTTCAACAAATCACCATGTGAGCATACCTAAAAACGCTATACAGAGTCTCTCAAGGTGCTTTATAAAGTTATTTTTCAAACAAACACATACTTGCAGGTGTGTGCGTTGCTGTTCTTTTACGTTTTTCACATGATCGTGATGAAAAATGATTTCAAACTTGTATACTAAAATTCATGCGCTGATAATAAAGTGGCAAAACGCAAAGAAATAAAAAAACAATATTTTGAAGTTTTGTGTTCATAAAATATACTCTAACACTATTTTTTCAACAAAACGCTATACAGAGAGTTTCAAGGCACTAGAAGGCACTTCAAGGCGTTTCAAGGCACTAGAAGGCACTTTAAGACATTTTTCAAGCAAACGCATACATGCAGGGTTGCTCTTTTTAACAGGAATATGATAAAAAATTACTTCAAACATGATTGTTTATATTAAAATTCAATGAAGTGACAAAAAGCCAAGAAGGGAAAATATTGCAGTCATCAAATATACTCTTACACTCTATTTTTTCAACAAATCAAAATTGATATTTTGATAATGAAGTGACAAAAAGCCAAGAAATAAAAAAAACATCTTTTGGAATATTTTATTCATCAAATATACTCTAGCACACTAGTTTTTTTTTTTTTTTTCAACAAATCGCGAGGTACTTAAGGCGCTAAAAAACGCTATACGCTAAAAACGCGCGCTAGGAGCTTTAGAAACACATTTTTCAAACAAACCCATACACAAAAGTGTGGGTTGCTGTTCTATTTCTTAATTAACTTGATTATGATGAAAAATGACTTCAAACATGATTGTTTATATTAAAATTGATGTTTTGATAATTAAGTCAAAAAAGCAAAGAAGTGAAAAAAACATATTTTGAAATATTTTTTGATAATCTTTTGATCATTTGAAATATTGTATTCATCAACTATACTCTAACACACTATTTTTTTTTTTTTTCAAAAAAAATCACAATGTGAACATACCTCTGTGTACTTTAAGCGCTATGCGGAGAGCTTCACTGTGCTAGGAGCTTTATAAAGACATTTTTCAAACAAATGCATATATTCAGGGGTGTGCGTTGCTTATTTTTATCATGAATATGCGACAAAAAGTCAAGAAATGAAAAAAACATTTTTTGAAATATTATATTCATCAGATATACTCTGAAACACTATTTTTTTCAACAGATCATAGTGTGAACATACCTGTGTGTACTTTAGGCACTAAAAACGCGTTTCAAGGCGCTACGAGCTTTATAAAAGACATTTTTTAAACATACGCATACACGCAGGTGTGCGTGTTGCTGTTCTATTACTTTTTTAACATGAATATTAAAAATTACTTATATTAAAAAATCATGTGTTGATAATAAAGTGACAAAAAGACAAGAAATGAAAAAAATGTTAATATTCTATACATCAAATATACTCTAACACGCTTTTTTTTTTTTTTTCAACAAATCACCTCTGTGTAGTTTAGGCCCCATAAACGCGCAGGTTTTACTTACTCAAAATTGTTCTGAGGGCAGAAAGGAAAAATTATTGGTTCACGGAGTAATGTTAGGAGAAAATGCATGCATGCTTATCATTTATATTCATGTTGCCTGCCACTGAATGATTCCTTGAGTCAAAAAGAAAAGAAAGAAAAGAGAAAAAAAAAGATTTTCAAATTATTGTAATGTCAAAAGTGATTTTTACTTACTTATTTTAATGATGAGTCTTTATGGTGCCAGCAACTATGGTAAGCTGATAATATTATAATATGAATATTATAATTGTAAAATTATATTGTGACATTCTTCTAACACACTAAGATGAACCTATAGAGTACACTCCTGCCCTGAGAGCAGCATACAGGACACTAATAATAATGACACACTAATATGAACCTATACAGCACACTCCTGCCCCGAGGGCAGCATACAGGACACTAATAATAATAACACACTAATATGAACCTATACAGTATGCTTCTGCCCTGAGAGCAGCATACAGGACCCGTTGACCTTTAAATGACAGAAAAGCCGCGAATTCACCGTCTGTATTCGCACGGTAACATTGGATAAGCCTGTTTGACTCTATTACCCCTATGTGCAACTGTAGTGCTGTCCACTTATAAAACAGTTTCAGTTTTTAGTACTGTCCACGGATAAAAGTTTCATAAATGCTCGCGATGGAATATTTGGACGGAGAATCTAAGTGCAGTGCGTTTTTGTGGAGTGCCAATTATCCCGTTAGCTAAACAGGTAGCAAACGCTGTCCAGCTAATATAACCTGATCTACCACTCACTAGGCTTTCTTAACAGTTGAATTATCACTGTACATTAAGACAATATATAGTAAATGCACTTAGCTACGCATAAATGTGTTTTCAACAAATTCTTAATGAAGTGTCCCGAGTATTCGCTCCAATTTCTCTGAAAGTCTCTGATCCCGCCTACTCTGTGATTTCATTGGTCGTCCCCGTGAAACAATAATTTTCCTTTCTGCCCTCAGAACAATTTTGAGTAAATAAAACTCCCACCTGCCATAAACGCTATATAGAGAGGTTCAAGTCGCTAGGACCTTTATAAAGATATTTTTAACAAACGCATACATTCAGGTGTGTACGTTGCTGTTTTCAACATGGATATGATGAAAAATGACGTCAAACATTATTGTTTAAATTAAAACTAATGTGTTGATAATGAAGTGACAAAAAGTCAAGAAATGAAAAAGCATCTTTTGAAATACCGTATTCATCAAATATACTGTAACACGCTTTTTTTTTTTTCAACAAATCACAGTGTGAAGATACTTGTGTGTACTTTAAGCGCTAAAAACGCTACATAGTGTTTCAAGGAGATACCAGCTTTATAAAAACATTTTTAACAAACGCATACACGCAGGTTTGTCAGTTGCTGTTCTATTACATTTTTAACATTAATATGATGAAACATGACTTCAAATATTATAGTTTATATTAAAATTCATATGTTGATAATAAAGAAGTCAAGAAATGCAAAAAAAAAAATCAAATGTACTCTAGCACACTATTTTTTCAACAAATCATAACGTGAACATACCTCTGTGTACTTTATGCGCTATAAACGCTATACAGAGAGGTTCAACCGGCTAGGAGCATTATAAACACATATTCAAGCACACTCATACATGCAGAAGTGTGCATGTTCTAAGGTGCTATTCTATTACTTTTTCACATGAATACGATGAAAACTGATTTCAAACATGATTGTTTAAATTAAAATTTATTTTCTGATAATAAAGTGACAAAAAGACAAGAAATGAAAAAAAAACATCTTTTGAAATATTGTATTCATCAAATATACTCTAGCACACTATTTTTTTTTTTTTCAACAAATTACGGTGTGAACATACCTCTGTGTACGTTAGGCGCCATAAACGCTATAGAGAGATGAACCTCTCTCTAGGCTTTGTAGCCGCTCTACAAAGTGGCTAGGAGCTTTGTAAAAAGATTTTTCCAGCAAACTCATACACAGAAGTGTGCGTTGCTGTTCTATTACTTTTTTAACATGAATATGATGATAAACGACTGCAAACATTATTGTTTATATTGAAATTCATTTGTTGTTAATAAAGTGACAGAAAGTCAAGAAATAAAAAAAATCCTTTGAAATATTGTTTTCATCAAATATTCTCTATCATACTATTTTTTTTTTCAACAAATCACAGTGTGAACATACCTGTATGTACTTTAGGCACTATAAACGCTATTCAGAGAGTTTCAAGGCGCTAGGAGCTTTATAAATATATTGTTCAAGCAAACTTACATGTAGATGTGTGCGTTGCTGTTCTATCACTTTTTAACATGAGCATGATGAAAAATGACAAATTTTAACAAATCACCGTGTGAACATACCTCTGTGTACTGTAACCGTTTAAAAGGCTATAGAGAGAGGATCAAAGCACTAGTAGCTTTATAAAGATATTTTTTAACAAACGCATACATTCAGGTGTGTTCATTGCTGTTTTTATCATGGACATGATGAAAAAATGCCTGTAAACTTGATTGTTTATATTAAAAATCATGTTTATATTAAAAATCATAAAGTGACAAAAAAGTCAAGAAATTAAAACATCTTTTGAAATATTGTATTCATCAAATATACTCTAAGAACTTTTTTTTTTTCAACAAATCACAGTGTGAACATACCACTACCGCCTATACATTCACGTGTGTGCCTTGCTGTTTTTCACACGTTATATAGAGTGGTTTAAAGCGCTAGGAGCTTTATAGAGATATAAAGATAAAAAGATATTCATGTGTGCGTTGTTGTTTTTAACATAGATATGATGAAAATTGACTTCAAAAATGATTGTTTATTAGAAAATTTATATTTTGATAATGAAGTGACAAAAAGCCAAAAAATAAAAAAAACATCTTTTGAAATATTTTATTCATCAAATATATTCTAGCACACTAGTTTGTTTTTTTTTTTTCAGCAAATCACAAGGTAAGGCGCTAAAAACGCTATACAGAGAGTTTCAATGCGCTAGGAGCTTTAGAAACACATTTTTCAAGCAAACCCATACACAGAAGTGTGCGTTGCTGTTCTATTACTTTTTTAAGATGAATATGATAAAAAAATGACTTCAAACATAATTGTTTATATTCCAAATCATGTTTTGATGACAGCGTGACAAATAGTCAAACAATGCCTAAATCATCTTTTGAACATACCTCTGTATACTTTAGGCACTAAAAACGCTATAGAGAGAGTTTCAACGCGCAAGGATCTTTAGAAAAACATTTTTCAAACAAACCCATACACAGATGTGTTTATTGTTTTAGTTTAGCTCAGCTTTCTCCTGAGCTTCTTCTGCTTCATCAGCTTCATCATGGAATCTCTTTCTTTTACGGTGGCATCCATGTTCCTTGGAAAATGTAGGTTCAATCTCCATCTGATATACCACCAGTGAAGCTTCAGAAAGCAGGATGTCCCATTTCTCTCTAATAGCCAACATCTCTTCCTTTAGAGCCTCAATGTTTTTTGCCTGTACATCCAGTGAAATCTTTCCAGATTGGAGGACTAAGTTACGGTCTTCAATGTGTTGCAGTACTTTGCACCAAACTGTAAGAAGTACAATGGCTTCAAAAGACATCAAGTACTTTTTAAGACCACTGGCTTGTGATTTAGCCTCACTGGTGAGATTGCAACTTAAAAGTATGCTCTCAAGGGCCACTGTTACAGATGACAAATGTTCTGCAATTGGTCTAACAGCATCTGACAGCCTATGCAAGGAGCAACCAGTCTTCTCACTATGTTTCCAAAAAATATGGCTACCTCTGGACAGGATTCTGCTGCATGCACGCCTACAAGGTTCAGTGTATGGGCTGCGCAAAGCGAGTACATACTCGCCAGTATGTGCTATGTGCCAGTGGGTTTTTTTTCATTATGTGAGCCTGTACTCCTTTGATTTTGCCTGACATATTTGTATGATTGTCATAACCCTGGCCCCTGCAATCTGCTGTATCTATGCCATGATCTTGCAGAATATTCTCAATCATATCTGCAATTTCTTTCCCTGTCTTTCTGCAGAAGTCCTTAAATTGAATAAACCGTTCGGTTATTTCCCAGTCATTGTTTACGGCATCATGCTTGACGTACCTTAGAAGTAACACATTCTGCTGTGTGGGAAAGGTCTGGAGTTGCATCACAGATAATTGAGAAATATATTGCGTCTTCCCTTTCCTTCAGGGGACTCTCTTCCCACAAACATCAATGAATTCATTTTGAATATCAGAACTCAGGTAATGTGTCAGCCTTGTTCCTTGTCTTTTTATTCCTAATTTTATCTAAGTGTTCTTTAAGGAGTGGATCATAATGTGACAAAAGTTCAACTGTGCCAAGGAAATTTCCATTATGCACTTCATCCAGGTTTTTAGTTTTACCACGAAAAGGCAGGTTTCAAGATGCCAAATGTAGTGTCACATCTAGAATTCGTTCTAGAAGAGCTCTGTTTTTCTCAATTTCTGTTTGTAATTGTTGGTCCATCTGCTTGTCGATACCACTTCCTGTCATTACTGAGTGCTGTAGATTTTTCCATTTAAAATAGCAAGTTCTGTGGACTTTGTTGCTTTCGTGATTTGGAAGCTTGTCATACATCCTGCGCCATGATACTTCAGACAGCTTGTATCCTTCTCTATTGCTTAGCGCACTCTGGGAACCTATTTTCAGTTCATTTGAGAAAAGCAAGCATGGAATACAGTAAAAAGCATTTGTGCTTTTGCTCTAAGCAAGCCAATCCTTTCTGAGCTTTTCTCTTCCATTGGCAGCTTTTGTAAACTTGTTAATTTGTCTCACCATAGACCTGGGTCATTGGTTAGGTAATCTCTGTTCTAATCTCCCTCATCACCAAACTCTCTACACTGCCTCTTTTCTTCAGCTAGCCTTTTGTTGTCTTGACTGTACTGCCTATTTCCATCTTCAGTGTCACTGCTTCTGTCCTTGACCTGATCTTCTTGCCGTGCACTTTTCTCCAAAGCGAAACCATGAGAAGGCCCTGGGTCTTGACAAGGCAATATGTTTCAACATACTAATAAAATAAATCTGTCAATCTTAGACTGTAAATTAAGAGAACTACACCATATACATCACATTAGCAACTTACAAATCTTTTCTACACACATGAGCTGTTAAACACTGATACCATTTACATGATAAAACTAAAATGTAATAAATTTAAACAACAATAATAAAGCATGTTTTCTAAAGCTCACCTTCTTCTTCAAATATCTCAGTCACCTCCTCCTCTCCCTGTCTCAGATCTTCTTCACTCGAGGCATGAGTGCTTACAGTGTTTGTTTCTGAAGGGAGAGTTTATAGGTAAAAGAATAGCTTATACAAGAACAAGGAAATGTATTATTATTATTATTATTATTATTATTATTATTATTATTATTATTATTATTCTTCACCGAGTGAATTATAAGTTTCACACACCAGCACACACAAACAGCGACAGGATCACTGAACTCGAGAAAAATCAGTTCTATTCGTGAATGAATCATTCAGACTAGTTTTATCAATAAGTTTCTCCAATTCATTGAAACGAACCAACTCAAACAATTCACTCGCAAATCGGACGTTATTACAACACTTATTTCATAAACTCACCCTCATGTAATCATGTAAATCTGCTTTAATTATCATTAATTAAAGCAGATTTACACGACTACAGCCTAAATTTCGATCGATTCCTCACAGAGAACTGTTCCAATGCTGCGGAAACCTTGAATATACATCACTAGAGAAGTTTTATTGTTGCTTGGTGATTTTTCATTTTTATATGAAATCCATTACTATTGTTCGATTGCAAGGAAATATTGTCACAACTTCCAGTGGATAAACATCGGGGTGAGTAACTGAGAAAATCTCTATTTTATGTTACTTAAAATAGCTTCATAAAGACTAGCTTCAGAATCATAACATAAAAAGGGGGAACAATAAATCACTTTTTTTTGGAAAAACTGGGTGACTAGCTGTCTTCCCCGTCTCGCTGTCTCCTCTTTTGGTATCCTGATTTTCGCTGCGCTATCTCTTGAGTCTTGCCCTCTAAGTGAATGATGCGCTAAGTTCAGAACCGGTCTGTGAAGTGCCGCGTTTCTAAATAACCCGACAACGTTTTAAGGGGATACACAAGCTCTTGGAACAGAGGGGTGTATTGATTGTGCGTCCTAGTAGAATTTTTCGATCCATACAAGGAAGTGTGCGTTGCTGTTCTACTACTTTATTAAGATTAATATGGTGGAAAATGACTTCAAACATTATATTACATGATATCATAAACATTTATTACAAATCATGTGTTGATGACAGAGTGACAAATAGTCATGAAATGCCCTTTATCATCTTTTGATAATACCTCTGTATACTCTAGGAGAAAAAAACGCTTTACAGAGAGTTTCACACTAGTTATTTCAACATATCAGAGAGTTTCAGCGCGATAGGAGCTTTAGAAACACATTTTTCAAACAAACCCATACGCAGAAGTGTGCTTTGCTGTTCTATTACTATATTAAGATGAATGTGATGAAAAATGACGTCAAACATGATTGCTTATATTACAAATCACGTGTTGATGACCGAGTGATCAATAGTCATCAAATGCCCTTAATCATCATTTGATCATACCTCTGTATACGTTAGGCGCTGAAAGCGCTGTTCAGAGAGTATAACAATAGGTATTTCAACATATCACAAGGTGAACTTAACAGTGAATACAGAAGGCGCTGAAAACGCTATACAGAGAGTTTCAACGCGATAGGAGCTTTAGAAACACATTTTTCAAGCAATCACATAAACAAAAGTGTGCGTTGCTGTTCTATTACTTTTTTAACATGATTATGATGAAAAAATGAATTCAAACATGATTGTTTATATTCCAAATCATGTTTTGATGTCCAAGTGTCGAATAATCATGAAATGCTCTTTATCATCTTTTGATTATACCTCTGTATACGTTAGGCTCTTAAAACGCTATACAGAGAGTTTCAACGCGATAGGAGCTTTAGAAACACATTTTTCAAACAAACCCATACACAAAAGTGTGAGTTGCTGTTCTATTTCTTAATTAACATGAATATGATGGACAATGACTTGAAACATGATTGTTGATATCACAAATCATGTTTTCATGACCGAGTGACAAATAGTCATGAAATGCCCTTTATCACCTTTTGATCATACCTCTGAACACTTTAGGCGCTGAAAACACTATAGAGAGAGTTTCAACGCTCTAGGAGCTTTAGAAACATTTTTCAAGCAGTCACATACACAAAAGTGTGCGTTGCTGTTCTATTACTTTTTTAACATGATTATGATGAAAAATAAATTCAAACATGATTGTTTAAATTACAAATCATGTTTTGATGTCCAAGTGTCAAATAATCATGAAATGCCCTTTATCACCTTTTGATCATACCTCTATACTCTTTAGGCGCTAAAAACGCTATACAGAGAGTTTCAACGCTCTAGGAGCTTTAGAAACACATTTTTCAAGCAATCACATACACAAAAGTGAGCGTTGCTGTTCTATTACTTTTTTAACATGATAATGATGAAAAATGACTTCAAACATGATTGTTTATATTACAAATCATGTTTTGATGTCCAAGTGTCGAATAATCATGAAATGCCCTTTATCATCTTTTCATTATACCTCTGTATACGTTAGGCGCTTAAAACGCTATACAGAGAGTTTCAACGCGATAGGAGCTTTAGAAACACATTTTTCAAACAAACCCATACACAAAAGTGTGGGTTGCTGTTCTATTTCTTAATTAACATGAATATGATGGACAATGACTTGAAACATGATTGTTGATATCACAAATCATGTTTTCATGACCGAGTGACAAATAGTCATGAAATGCCCTGTATCACCTTTTGATCATACCTCTGAACACTTTAGGCGCTAAAAACGCTATACAGAGAGTTTCAGAGCGATAGGAGCTTTAGAAACACATTTTTCAAGCAATCACATACACAAAAGTGTGCGTTGCTGGTCTATTACTTTTTTAACATGATTATGATCAAAAATGACTTCAAACATGATTGTTTATATTACAAATCATGTTTTCATGACTGAGTGGCAAATAGTCATGAAATGCCCTTAATCACCTTTTGATCATACCTCTGAACACTTTAGGCGCTAAAAACGCTATACAGAGAGTTTCAGAGCGATAGGAGCTTTAGAAACACATTTTTCAAGCAATCACATACACAAAAGTGTGCGTTGCTGGTCTATTACTTTTTTAACATGATTATGATCAAAAATGACTTCAAACATGATTGTTTATATTACAAATCATGTTTTCATGACTGAGTGGCAAATAGTCATGAAATGCCCTTAATCACCTTTTGATCATACCTCTGAACACTTTAGGCGCTAAAAACGCTATACAGAGAGTTTCAGAGCGATAGGAGCTTTAGAAACACATTTTTCAAGCAATCACATACACAAAAGTGTGCGTTGCTGGTCTATTACTTTTTTAACATGATTATGATCAAAAATGACTTGAAACATGATTGTTTATATTACAAATCATGTTTTCATGACTGAGTGGCAAATAGTCATGAAATGCCCTTTATCACCTTTTGATGATACCTCTGAACACTTTAGGCGCTAAAAACGCTATACAGAGAGTTTCAGAGCGATAGGAGCTTTAGAAACACATTTTTCAAGCAATCACATACACAAAAGTGTGCGTTGCTGTTCTATTACTTTTTTAACATGATTATGATGAAAAATAAATTCAAACATGATTGTTTACATTACAAATCATGTTTTGATGTCCAAGTGTCAAATAATCATGAAATGCCCTTTATCATCTTTTGATTATACCTCTGTATACTTTAGGCGCTGAAAACGCTATACAGAGAGTTTCAAAGAGCTAGGAGCTTTAGAAACATATTATTCAAACAAACCCATACACAAAAGTGTGGGTTGCTGTTCTATTTCTTAATTAACATGAATATGATGAAAAATGACATCAAACATGATTGTTTATATTACAAATCATGTTTTCATGACCGAGTGACAAATAGTCATGAAATGCCCTTTATCACCTTTTGATCATACCTCTGTACACTTTAGGCGCTAAAAACACTATACAGAGAGTTTCAGCGCGCTAGGAGCTTTAGAAACACATTTTTCAAGCAATCACATACACAAAAGTGTGCGTTGCTGGTCTATTACTTTTTTAACATGATTATGATCCAAAATGACTTGAAACATGATTGTTTATCTTACAAATCATGTTTTCATGACCGAGTGACAAATAGTCATGAAATGCCCTTTATCACCTTTTGATCATACTTCTGTACATTTTAGGCGCTAAAAACGCTATACAGAGAGTTTCAGAGCGATAGGAGCTTTAGAAACACATTTTTCAAGCAATCACATACACAAAAGTGTCCGTTGCTGTTCTATTACTTTTTTAACATGATTATGATGAAAAATAAATTCAAACATGATTGTTTATATTACAAATCATGTTTTGATGTCCAAGTGTCAAATAATCATGAAATGCCCTTTATCATCTTTTGATTATACCTCTGTATACTTTAGGCGCTGAAAACGCTATACAGAGAGTTTCAAAGAGCTAGGAGCTTTAGAAACATATTATTCAAACATACCCATACACAAAAGTGTGTGTTGCTGTTCTATTTCTTAATTGACATGAATATGATGAAAAATGACTTCAAACATGATTGTTGATATCACAAATCATGAAATGCCCTTGATCATACCTCTGTACACTTTAGGCGCTAAAAACGCTATACAGAGAGTTTCAGCGCGCTAGGAGCTTTAGAAACACATTTTTGAAACAAACCCATACTCAAAAGTGTGGGTTGCTTTTGATCATACCTCTGTACACTTTAGGCGCTAAAAACGCTATACAGAGATTTTCAGCGCGATAGGAGCTTTAGAAACACATTTTTTAA